>NW_028234414.1:44465562-44468062 GCF_977035675.1 Penaeus japonicus | reverse complement strand
GTTGAAATCAGGCGAAACGACAGACAATTCACCGGGAATGAAAATCATAAAACCAGAATCGAAATCACGGAACGGCGAGTGTATCCGATAAATCGCGACGACCCGACCTGACCCGACCCGACCTGACCCGCCAAAGCCTACACTACACATACACACTCGACAAGAGCGCTCGTTCCCGGGAGCTCGCACATCAAAGAAAAGTCAACTTTCGAAAAGCGGACGAAACGGAATGTACGAGATGAGGTGGGGGGAGGGGGAAGGGGACGTGAGCAAGGGAAAGGGGAGGGAGAGGGGAGGGGAGGGGAGGGGAGGGGAAGGGAAAAGGAGGGGAAGGGAAAAAGAGAGGAGGGGAAGGGAAAGGGAAGGGAAAGGGAAAGAGAAGGGAAGGGTAAGAGGCAAGAGAAGAAGAGGGAGGGCAAGAAGAGGGTAGGGGAGGGAAAGAGAAGGGTATCAGGTATGAGGAGAAGGGGGTGGAGTTGGGGGTGGGGGTTAGGATGGGGGAGGAAGGGAGTACACGAGCCGTATGCCGTAGAGCCCTGGCGCGGGAGGCCGAGTAGCCAGCCATAGCCGTATATTAACTACGACCATTAGATACACACATAGGCTAGGCTAAACTATACACGGCCTTACTACTACGACCCCTTCCCCCCTACCCCCACCCCCAATTACGCGCCCGGGATCTAGAGGTAGGCATTGGGAAGGCGATTACGATATGAGTGACGGCAATGCCTTCCCTCCCCCTCTTAAACTATGCTCTTAAATAGCCACTCCTTAAACTCCCTTAAACCTCCTTAAACCCCTTTCACATCGTGTCTCATCCTCCCTTTACCCCCTTACAAAAAAAAAAAACTAAAACAGAAGCCATATATATATTCCCTAACTTAACCTTGTCAGATTCTCCTCCTCTCTCTCTCACTCACTCTCCCTCTCGCGGAATCTCGCGGAATCTCGCGGAATCTCGCCCGCGAAAGGGATGCCCCGTAATACATTCAAATTAATACCACTTATAGCTCTGGTCATAAATACAGATTATGATAAAATAACCGTCCGTTTTACCCTCTCTTTCTGCGTCTCTCTCGCGCTCTCTCCCCTTCCTCCCGAGGGAAACGAGTTGAGAGAATCTAAATATTATAATCCGGGCAAAGTTGATCCTCCTCTCTCATATATATTACTGGGCGTTCATTAAAAAAAAAACGAAAAAAAAACGCGGGCGTGTTCCAGGAGGCTCACAAAGTTACGTCATCATCGCGGGACTATTATTCACTTGATTAAAATATATGATAATGATATGATAATTCAATGACAATACAGTGATTCAAAGTGATTAAATTATGATCATTAAATTAATGATGTGATCAGTCAGTGACAGAGAAAGTTCCATAAACAAATTTCATAAATTACTCTGCAACTGTAAATAATTTAAAACCCTGCCCCGCAATGATTAAAAAATGACAAAACAATATAATAGCAAAAGCAATAACAACGAAAACCATAAAGGCAAAGACTACAAAAAAAAACTTTTTTCCCCTTTTTTGAGGGTAAGGGAGTAAAAAAAATAAAAAAAAAACCTTCACAAGGCTTTTGGAAAAGGGGGGAAAAACCAAAAGCCAATCTCCCTCAACCAACTACCAACAAACCAACCCCCCTACCGTCTCAATAAATCGCGACCCACATCGTTTACCTTCCACGGCCCTAACGATAGTTTGCCCATCGCGTTGTTAGGCCCACTATTAGCGCAATGGCCAATTCCACCTGCCATAACTTTCCCAAGTGTTCGCCTACACTTTCCACCATACAGCCGTTATTCCTCAGAGGGAGAAGGGGAGAGGGGGGAGGGACAGAGGGGGGAGAGGGGTGAGATGGACAGAGAGGGAGAGAAGGGGGAGGGGGGTGGGAGAGGGACAGAGGGAGAAGGAGAGGGTGGGTGGGTGGGTGGGTGGGTGGGTGGGTGGGTGGGTGAGTGAGTGAGTGAGTGAGTGAGTGAGTGAGTGAGTGAGTGAGTGAGTGAGTGAGTGAGTGAGTGAGTGAGTGAGTGAGTGAGCGAGCGAGCGAGCGAGCGAGCGAGTGCGTGCGTGAGTGAGTGAGAGAGAGAAGAAAAAGGTAGTTGGACGAGGGGAAAGATGTTGCTTCCTTCCCTCTATATAGACGTCTCTCCCCTCTCTGGTTTCTCTTATTTTCCCGGCTATACACCAGCTCTAATTGCAACACTCTCTTCCTTCCATCATTCTTTTCTCACATTCCCTCTCCCTTGTTCGTATGATTATTAGAGGCTCTTTCATATTATCCTTTGTTCATCTTTAGTGCATCTCTGCAATAAACTCGCCTACCTCTTCCTTCCCCGCATTTTTTTTATTTCTATGAACTATTTCAACATCCCCCCCCTCCCTCGTTGCTTCCCACGACCCCACCATCCTCGCTCCCTCTTTCCCTGTTCATTTATTCCTACTACCTTTCTTCTCTTCTTCCCTCCTGCCATGTCCCTCCTCCTCTTTCCTTCCCT
>NW_028234414.1:44455562-44460562 GCF_977035675.1 Penaeus japonicus | reverse complement strand
GCCGAAGATTATAAACACGAGCGGGTTTACATAGGCCTCACCCCAACGGCCGTCGGAGTGTACACAGGCCATGTTGGAGGGTAGGAAAGCAAATGGGGTGGGGGTGGGTGTGAGGGTGTTAGGGGGGAGGGGGTGAGGGTGTTGGGGGGAGGGGGTGAGGGTGTTAGGGGGGAGGGGGAGGGTGTTAGGGGGGAGGAAGTGTCTTATCTCGGTACTACAGTGGAACGGTTTGCAATATGAAGGCGATAATGAGCATTAACTCGATGAATATGCATAACACGTTTGCAATAATCGTTTCCACGGACGGGGGCGTAGCGGCGAGGTTCATCTGATATACTATGTATACATTCGTTTTCGTCAAATTTCAAATTCGCACTAAAATGACGTTGGTTAAAGCGTTATAACTATGAGCGTATATAATTCTACTGCTGATAAGTGTTGCAACTGGCAATAAATAGTACACACTGCCTATCAATTTGTTAGGATATGCCTATTTCAATATTCTAATATTCATTTTTTTTTAAGTCTATATTACTGCCATTCAAGACTACACGACAAACACAAAATCTACCACAAATACAAGTCCTAGGATTCCCCAGCCGCAGATACACAACAAGAACAAAAACCACCTCATCATCACCACCACCACCACCATCACCATCACGCTCGCCCGAATCAACACCATCCATCACTTGTGGTGCTCACCTCTTCATCACTGTCTGCCCCCGCCCCCAACGCCGCCACCGCCACCGCCCGCGCCGCGCCACCGCCATCATCATCATCATAATCACCATACGAATCACCATAATTATCATAAGTCTTACGCTAGCAATCTCTCCCTTCAACGTAATATAACTCCCCCCCCCCTCCCCCGTATCCACCTTATAAGGTCATTACACGGCCTCCCAAGAATCAATAAAGGACGTCCCTCCTCAAATCACCGCCAATATTCTCTTCCCCGGCCGCCCTCGGTAGGCCTACAGTACTTACCTACCCCGCCCATACCGCGCCCTGACTCGACACTCACGCCCGCGGCTCTCTCTCGCTCTCGCTCTCTCTCTTTAGCGCGGTTCTCATTTGCATATTTATTGTTAATCCTTGTTGCGGTAGAGCTAAGTGGGTGTCACTTTGATCCGACCACTTGTCTGTGAATAATACTCTCTCTTTGGAATAAGAATAAGAATAGGAATAGGAATAGGAATAAGAATAGGAATAAGAATATGATGAAGAAGAAGAGCGGTAATGAGAAAAATTCAGTCTTCGATCCTATAAATTGTATCTTTGATCGCTTTATCTATATAGGTCGATAACCTTAACAAAAGAGAATAACATGACTTTTAATCGCGAAATAAACAAATAAAAGAGAACAAGATTCTACTTACACTCCATTCCCTAAAACCTCATAAAACCCTCACTAACCAAGCATCCTCATCCTCATCCTCATCATCCTTCCTTCTCTCTCTCATAAAACACAAACAAAACGAAAGAGGACATGAAGCCCTTTTTGACCCCTTTAATATCATACCCCTCTATACCCCCTATCTCCACCCCCTTCCCCTTCCCCTTCCACTTCCCCTACCTGGTCTCAACCTCAACTCCCCACCCCACCCATCTTCCCGTTTTCCCCTACCTCCCAAGCCCAAACACCCCCTCTCCCACCTCCCCAACTAGTACCTGCCCCCTCCCTTATCCCCTCCCCACCCAAAGCCTCCCCCTTCTCCCCCTCACCTCCCCACTCAATATCTCCCTCTCCTCCCCCCTCACCTCCCTTCTCCTCCCTTCTCCCTCTTCTCCCCCCTCACCTCCCTACCCAGTATCTCCCCCTTCTCCCTCCTCACCTCCCTCCTCTTCCCTTCTCCCCCATCCCCCTCCCTCCCTCCCCGCCACGTCTCAGAGTGCCATCAGCGGAGCCTAGACTATCATCAACGTCACAGCCACAATCACCTGGTGTCGCCCTAACAAATCGGACTGTCACTGCCGTCCGGGGGGCATTGGGGTGGGGGGAGGGATCGGGGTTGCGGAGAGGGTTGGTAGGGGAAAGGAAGGGAAGGGAGAAGGAGGAGGAGGAGGAGGAGGAGGTGGTGGAGGGAAGGTATGGAGAAAGGGGAGAGGGATGGATGGAGAGGGGAAGAGTGGGGGAGAAAGGGATGTAAGGAGAGGGGGAAGAGAAGAGAAGAGAAGAGAAGAGAAGAGTAAGAGAAAGAGAGAGAGAGAGAAGAGGGGACTCGACGCTATCGTGTAATTTGGAGCTCCTTCGTGATCCCCTACAATCCCCCCCCACCCCCCACCCCCATCGCCCACCATTCCCGACCATCTCCTTGTCTCCTTGAAGACGATGGGAGAAGGAGCTGGAAAGGGGACAAATATTATGATGATAGTGTTAATGATGATGAAAATGCTAATGCTAATGTCGATGTTGATAATGCAAATGATAATGTTGATAATGGTATTGATACTGATGGTTTTGGTGACGATGATGATTGTGTTGGTGATGATGATGATGATGATGATGATGATGATGACGATGACGACGATGATGACGATGACGATGATGGCGATGATGATGATGATGATGACGACGATGACGATGACGATGACGACGATGATGATGACGATGATGAAGATGATCTTTCTACCTCTCCCTCTCTCTTTCTCTCTCTCTCTCCCGATAAGCCTACCCCACGATATTATATAAACTAGGCGTGCAATGGGCCCGACGCGGAGACGGATGGGCGAGCGGCGACGCTGAGACACTTAGGCCGGATATTACTAATACCGGATGAGGATTACCGACCCGAAAAAGGGAGAGTAGGCCGAGCGCACCCGCAAGAAAATGTGAATATGAGACCGAACTAAACCGAATATCCCAACCTAATGGTCTGGAAAATCACTTGGTTGTCTGTCTGCCTCTCTCCCCCCCTCTCTCTCTCTCTCTCTCTCTCTCTCTCTCTCTCTCTCTCTCTCTCTCTCTCTCTCTCTCTCTCTCTCTCTCTCTCTCTCTCTCTCTTATACTAGGCTAAGTGAGGACTAACAAAAGATAAATTGAAAATATAAAGGGAATAACACGTGATATATGTTTTTTTGTGTGTGGGGGGGGACTTCTTTATATTCTCCACTCTTAACTTTCTGCCGAAATAAAAAGAGACAACAAAATCCGCAAAATCCCCGAGACGTTAGGGGAAAATAAATAGATGAATAAAAACCAGACCAATTCGAATCTCCTCCCCTCCCCTCTCCCCTCTCCTCAGGACCCTTCCATCTCAACACTACCTCTTTTCTTCCCTCACCTTAACCCTTCCCTTCCCTCCAACTCCTCCCCCTCGGAGCCTTCACCCCCTCCCCCCCTCCAATAATACACACAAGACGCCAGGATAATAAGAGCAACAGAAACCTCTTCGTCGTGACATTGTTTACACTCGCAGAAGAAGCGCCTTCGGTAGCCACGAGTAGTGTGATGTTGAGTAGGGGAAGGGGGGCGTGAGTAGGGGAGGGGGGGCGTGAGCAGAGGAGGCGGGTATGTGCAGGGGAAGGGGGGAATGGGAGGGCGGTGTGGGTAGAGGTTGGCTTGGGGGATGGGGTCTATAAGGTAGGTATGGGGAGAAAGAGGGAAGGAGGGAGGGGGGGAAGGGAGAAAACGAGGGAAGGAGGGAGGGAAGAGTGGGCTGGGATAGTAAGCAAGTATGGGTAAGTAAGGTTTGAGGAAGAGGAGGAGGGAGGGAGACAAGGAAGAAGGGTGGGCGAAGGTAAGGCGGAGAAGGATTCTTGGAAGGAAGGAAGGAAGACGAAAGAAGGAGAATGGACGAACGATGATTATAAAGATCATCTTAAGGAGGAAAAAAAAAAAACAGAAAAAATGGACGCAAACGAAACATGAAAACAGGGAGACATCTAACACGGCGACAAAAAAAAACTCCCCAAGAAACGAGTATGAAGACAGTAAGGATAGCAACATTTAGAGAGGGGAATTGAGAGTAATGGGGGGAGGGGAGGGGGAGGGGAGCAGAGATCCCCGGGTCGAGGGCACCTGAGGGGCGTGATGCCCTACACGGCCGTACAAACAGGCAGTGTTACCAGAGAAAACCTCCGCGTGTTTACGTTTGTCTAGCGTTGACGGCTCTCCACCGGACCACGACGCAGGGTTGAGGGGGGGAGGGGGAGGGGGGGGGCTCCCGCGACGGGTAGGGGGGAGGGGAATGATGAGGAGGGGAGAAGAAGAAAAGAGAAGGGTGTTAAGGAGGATGAGGAAGGAGGAAGCGGAAGGAAAAGAGGAGGAAGAAGAAGAGGAAGGAGGAGGAGGAGGAAGAGAACAAGGATTAAGACCAGGAATATTGGAATGGGAAGCCACGCACCAAACGATTCAACAGGAAAGGAAAAGGGGATTAAAACTAATACGACCCAGTCAAGAGAGATGCTAAGCCCGATGAAGAGAAGGCAGACTCGCAAACGAAAAGCCGATACAGCAGGCGAGGTTCAGCCTCCGCCTCCGCCTCCCCTCCACCCCCTTCCCCTCCCCCAGCTTACAAAAAAAAACCTTCTCCATCCCACCTCACCCTACATGTCACCAACCTCATTACCAACCTCCACTCCATCTCCTCCTCCAAACCCCGGTCGTCACTCTCCAAGCCACCCACAGGCCGATATAATTATCACCATATTCTCCCTCTCGAACTCTGTCTTGGAGGAAGAGGAGAAAGAGAGGGGAGAAGAAGAGGAGGAGTACGAAGAAGTAGAGGAGGTGAAGGAAGAAGAGGAGGGGGTGAGGTAATAATAAGACGAAGAGTAAGAATAAGACAAAATAACCAAAATAAAAGTGTATCCACACACAGAAACAAAAAATCACGCATAAAAAAAGAAAAAAAATCATCCCCCCCCAGAAAACCCTCCTGGACGCCCATGGGCAGTCAAGACACCATCTCCCCGGACCGACCAGCGCTCCCCCACGCCCGCGAGATGCCCCAAGACGCGACCGACCGCATTCTCCGCCGCTCCGGTAATCCAGT
>NW_028234414.1:44438062-44443062 GCF_977035675.1 Penaeus japonicus | reverse complement strand
TGCAACACAGGCCGAGGCGCGCAGGTCACTCCGGGCGCGATAGCTAATCTGGCCGCAGCGCCTTTTATCACATATAAATATTCAAGGGCCGCCATCAAGTAGCGACAGGGCAGAGAATGGCTTCTTCTCCCCCCCCCCTCTTTTCTTAAAGATATCAACAACAAAAATTGTCTTGTCAAAACACGGAGGATGTACGAACACGCCACGTCCCCCCTCCCCCCTCTCCTTCTCCTCCTCCTCCTCTCTCATCTCCTCCAACACCACCACCTCCTCCACCTCCACCTCCACCTCCCACCTCCACCACCTCCTCCTCCTCCTCCTCCTCCTCCTCGCCAACTTGAGACTGTTGCTGCAGTTTTCGGATTAATTTGTGAGCTGGCAGATTTAACCCACTAAAGACCCGCTGGACCTCCGGATTAATTAAATTTCATGTTAATTAGCATAGCGCGTGGGCCCAGTCGGATGGACAAGCCCCAAACTCACGTCGTTAGATAATCCAACTTCTCATCTCAATATGTAGGGTTTTTTCCAGTTTAGGTAAACTATATATATATATATATATATATATATATATATATATATATATATATATATATATATATATATATCACAATTCGAGAACGGAATAAAAACATATTTTTTTGTTGCCCGTGCCTTGCTTTCCGAGTGGACAGAAGAACATGGAAGCCGCAGACTTTATCAGTGCATGAAATTCACTTACTAGCGGAAACCAACGCAAGTTCTATTGCAGTAATCCTTCATAATGACATGCAGGACACATCTCCCTCCCCCTCCCCTCAAACCCCAAACCCCCTTACCGCCTTTTCCATCCTCCCCCGACACGCAGCACCCCCCCCCCCCCCACCGACGATCAAAGTCCGTTCCGGGTTATTCCGTGACGGTCATTCGGCGCCAACAACCTCGTTATCTTCCGCCAAAGACGGACGGCAAACTTACGAAGCCGCTGCCACTGCCGCCGCCGCCGCGATTGTGTGACATTCTAATCAGTCCGAATCATTCTGCTTGGAACATGACCCTCCCTGACCCCCCGCCCCGGCCCCCGCCCCGGCCCCCGCCCCGGCCCCGGTCCCCACCTGCGTCTCTCCCTAATCCCATTCCCGGAGGATTAGCACAATCGAAATTTTGAGAGCACGCTCGTCATGCCGGCAATCAGAAATCCGTTATTACAGCGCCTGGAGCTATTCGTTCAGAATTCTAATTTCTCTAGTATAGAACATGCAGCAATTATTCAAATTACAGAGTAAACCCCCCTCAACAATTTTAAATTTCTTTCTAATTCTTTCTCTTCTCTTGTCTTTTTCTTTTTCTTTTTCTTTTTCTTTTTCTTTTTCTTTTTCTCAATCTCTCTCTCTCTCTCTCTCTCTCTCTCTCTCTCTCTCTCTCTCTCTCTCTCTCTCTCTCTCTCTCTCTCTCCCTCTCCCTCTTCCTCTTTCTCTTTCTCTTTCTCTTTCTCTTTCTCTTTCTCTTTCTCTTTCTCTTCCTCTCTCTCTCTCTCTCTCTCTCTCTCTCTCTCTCTCTCTCTCTCTCTCTCTCTCTCTCCCTAAAGTCACTTCCACGCACGCAGCAAAACAAAACAAAACAAAACAAAAACAAACCGACCGACTCTCCCTTTCTGCAATACGGCCCCTGCAACCGAGATAGACCTATAAGCCCTTCCCCAAGACACGGCGTCCTCGTCGCGTAAACAAACGCTTCAATCACTCCATTTTTGCCTGGCGAAAAGAGCAACCGACGGCGGCTTAAAGAGAGAAACCCCAATCGTCCATCACACTCATACTATAGCGACGACGACTCTCTCTCTCTCTCTCTCTCTCTCTCTCTCTCTCTCTCTCTCTCTCTCTCTCTCTCTCTCTCTCTCTCTCTCTCTCTCTCTCTCTCTCTCTCTCTCTCTCTTTCCTTCGCTCTCAGCTGGCCACATTACGGGGGGGCCATAACCGCATTTCTTCGACCGCTAATTATATTATCCGAGTTAATCCTCTGTTTTCTCCCTCTTCTCGAACTTCGATGGCCTCGCATCAACCTCCCCTCCCCCCCCTCTCTCCCTTACCTCCCCCATACATCCCTCTCTTTCCCCTATCGCTATTCCTCTTGCCTTCTTCCCCTTCCCTTCCACTTTTTCCTTCGCCAGAATAAAAAATAAGCGAATCAACGCCGTGCGAAAGAGCGAACTCGTGAACTCTAGGTTGGCCTATCTCTCCTCCGGGATCTGACCTCTCCTGACCTCGCTTAGCCCCTCATTTCCCCCCGCCGACCTCCTCGAAGGGAAAATCTCACCCGTGACCAACGAACGGATTTGAACCCCACATTATTACCGCAGTGTTACTTCCTCCTCTGTTCTTATCCTGTGTGTTTTCTACTCTTCCTTCTTATCCTCTTCCCTCTTTCACCCCCATTTCTTGGTCTGGCTTAGGTTAGAACGATATACGTTACGCATAACTGAAGACGAAACAACTTATATACAAATTTACATTTAGTGTGAGCCGTTGACCTGGGAGGTTTCTTTCATTCGACCTATGCCTATTCCAATTATTATTTTAATCCATATATATAATCCAGCATTATCGCCATGAACATTAAAAAAAAATATACGACATACTCCAGTTGGTCTTACATTTTACCTTCCTATATGAAACAAGGTAATACAAATTACCCAAACCCACGAACGATATGAAACAATAACAAGAGTTATAATTAATACGGTAAATTTTCCGAATAACGCCGCGTTACGAAATACCACAAAAGTGGTATCGATGGATTCCTCTCAACCTCTACTATTCATATATAGTGAAATTAATGAGCGCTTGCACCCCTGGACCCCACAATCTGGGTCTCTTTTCTTAAGGCACTTCGTGCTACCTCGTCCTACTTCGGGGCATATTTCGCTTGCAAAATCTTAACCCAATGACCTACCTAACTTTGCCTAGTTTTGAATTAATCCCTAGCCAAAGGAGGGCTTTGCCCCCCCTGGACCCCCCCCTTTTTAGGGCACTTCGTGCAACATACCTTGGGCAAGATATCCCGAATCCACCATCCTCGCCCTGAAATTCAAACATGGCTGTGTTTACGTATTTACGGATAGTAGCAAGCTGTGGACTGGAAACTCCCAAGGAATTACCTGCATGTGCTGTTATGTTCTCTCAACAGATGGCGCAATATTCCCCATTATTTACAGTATAATTATAGTGCCCTCTATTGAGTGGTCGCGTCATCATCGGTCCTAGTTTCCTATCCTGAGGAATATATGAGACGAAGACTCAGTTGCTGTCATCATGGCGCAGTGTGAGGGTTATCCGTGTCGCGGCATTTTCATCTACAGGACTAATTACGCATCATAAGTATCACGAAGTGCCCTGAATAGGGGAGATCCACAGGGGGGAATAGCTCCCTCTTCGCAAAGGCTGACTTCAAAACTAGGGAAAGTGAGGTAGGTAGTTAAGGGTTAAGGTTTTCGTGATACCGAAGTAGTACGAGGTAGCACGAAGTGCCTTAAAAAGGGGGGGTCCAGGTGGGGGCGAAGCCCCCCCCTTGGCTAGGGCAAACTTCAAACCTGAGCAAAGTTAGGTAAGTAGGTAATTGGTTAAGATTTTGCATACGAAATATGGCCGGAATTCATATTTTACCCCGCAATTTCCCTGATCTACTTCATGCCCTCCCCTACTATCGGGACCCAGATTGTGGGCTTCAGGGGTGCAAGCGCTCATTAATTTCACTATATATGAATAGTAGAGGTTGAGAGGAATCCATCAATACCACTTTTGTGGTATTTAGCAACGCGGCGTTATTCGGAAAATTTACCATTAATACGATTTAATGATCCATATAATACAATAATATTTTTGACCATAGACACGCGATACAAAAAAATAACACATATCTTCCCACGGCCGTTCTTAGATCATTCTACGCAATTTAACACATTTTAACATCAATAAACACGTGTTAAATGGAGCGACGCGGATGGAGAGAGAGAGAGAGAGAGATGACGATATTAATAATTTTCACTTTCCAGGATATACAATTAATAAACATCAAAGACAAATTAATGACCGAGGAAGTCGATGTCGCTCCAATAATTAGTATATTTTTATATTAATTTTTTTTTGAAATTCATTCGCTCTCTGAAAAAATAACACGCTCAAAAAGGTCTTCACAGCGAGTTATTTAGCGAAAGTCGAAATCCCGCAAATTCGAGTAAATAATTAACACCATAAATTATTTACCATCGAGCACGTGTTGGGGAGAAAGTTCGTGCGAAAAGCTTATCGAGCACCGATTTCGAGTCCCTTTCAACCTGCGCTTATTTCACGTGGATTTTCGCCTTCCAGAACGTTTCTCACAACCGCGACAGTCGTGGAAATCCTCGAAAATGGACGAAAATAACGAGGACTTATTAATACCATCACTTTTCCCCTTCCTAACAGGGCCTTTTGGTCATTGTTTTCGTCTTTCCAAAACTTTTTTTTCTTCTTTCAAAACCGCGACAAAAGTCAGGAAAGAAATAAAAAATTAATACGAACTTACCTTCTAAGATAATCCATGGTGCAAATCCTTCCAAAGATCCGGATATCGGAGTGGAGAATAGATAAATAAATAGGGTAGATGTACAAAAAAAATTCCTTCTTGGGCGAAGTTCGCAAAACTTCTTGCAAGTTAAAAAAAAAGAAACTTGTTCCTTCAACACCGGTCTTATCAATAAAACATCAAAAAGCCACTGACACAGACTCCTTCGCTTCACTTCAACACTCGGCTATCACCATTAAACCATTAAAAGCCAAATTAATATTTATAGAAAGATTTTGCGTCGAGTAAATAGCACAGCGCGCGATCACAGAGCCCGGCGTACGTTCATCCTCCACGCCTGCCAAATGGACACTAACGCTGATTGGTTCTCCAAGTCCGACTCCGAAAAGGCGGCCACTCACCGAGCGTTACCAAAGTCTGAAAGGAGCGCCACTCAGCGAGCGTTGGCAAACTTTTGG
>NW_028234414.1:44430562-44433062 GCF_977035675.1 Penaeus japonicus | reverse complement strand
GAATCCTGTTATATATTCTGCAAGCAAATCAACATTCCAGTAATCAAATATATTTATATATATATTTATATTCAAAGCATTCTTTTACGGAAGCGATTATATCTTCATGATAAACGAATCTATATCTATATCTGTCTATCTATCTATCTATCTATATTTTTTCTAAACATATATATATATATATATAAATATAATCATCGCCTTCACATGACCAATTTTTCTTCTTTTTTTTCTAAAAGAAAAACACCCTTTTCCCACAAATAATCAAAACCTTTCAACGAAATAATAATAATGTCTTTCTTCTAGTTTTAAACATTGTTTTATTAAGAGAAACAATCATAGCCCTTTTTCCTCGGCCGCTCCAGTAACTTTCTGTATCACATTGTTCTTGCCATTAAAGAATTCGTTCTGATAACTTGCACTACGATTATTCCTTCGTAGTTAGCATAATTCCGTAATCATAAACCGCTCCTTCATCATCGCTGTAATTACTAACGATAAATCCACTTCGGATTCATTATTCTTTCTGTGTTGCTTCATTTTTTTTTTAGGAAGGGGGTTGTTGGGTGGGGGTTGTGGGGTGGGGGGAAAGGGTGGGGGTGGGTGGGTTTAGAAGGGAAGGGAGATAAAAGGCGGAAGAGGAGTAGGATGAGAGGAGAGGAGGTAGGGGAGGGTGGGGGGAAGGATGAAGGAGAAGGAGGAAGATAGAAGAGAGGAAGCATTAGATAGGGAGGAAGAAGAACAGGAGGAGGAAGAGGAAAAAGTAAAGTAGGATGGGGAAGAGGGGAGGGGGAGGAGGGTAGAAGAGAGGAATAGATAGATAGGAAGGAAGAGGAAGAGGAGGAGAAGGAAGGAGAGGATAAGAAGTGGTAGGCAAGGGGAAGGAAGAGGAGAAGATAGGGAGAAAGTAGAAGACGAAGGTAAAGAAGGAGAGGAACAAGAGGAGGAGAAGGATCTCTCTCAGGGAAGGAAGTAGAAGAAGAGGAGGAGGAAAAGAAGAAAAAGAAGAGATGAAGGGGAGATAGGAAAATCAAGAATGAGAGAAGTGATAATAAGACACGAAAAAACGTAAAATGAACGAGAGGAAAATACAAAAGAATATATTAAAGAAAAGAACGAAAACATAAACATTAGGAAAAGAGGAAAGGAAATAGTACAAAAAATAGATAGATAAGATGCAGTGCAAATAAAAAAGTAACGTAAAAAATCTAAGAAAGAAAGGAATAAGATAACAAATAAAAAAAATCAACCACAAAAATAGCAAGGAACATAATTAAAAAACGGAAAAAGAATACCCTAAGATCTAAGTAAACAACAACAAAGTCAAACACAAGAGACACTAAACAAACCAACAAACAGAAAAAAAAAAAATTAAGTTAGGGAACGGGAAGAAACATGAAAGAAGCGAAATTCCCAATTCCCCAATTCTACTTCCTTAACTTTTCCCTCGTCACTATTCAGGCTAATATTTTCAACGGTAACGCATTTATTCAAACGTCCTTCCATTCCCTTCTTCGTCCCCTCCTTACCCCTCCCCCCATACTTCCATCTTCCTTCCATTCCATTCTTACTCCCCTCCCTCTTTACCTTCATTTTCTTTTCGTCCCCTCCCCCCGTTCTCCCTTCTTTCCTCGTTCCCCCTTTTTCCTTCCTCTCCTCGTCCCCCTCCCTCTTCCGTCCCTTCTCCCTCCTCTCCTCGCCCCCTCTTTCTTCCCTCCTCTCCTCGCCTCCCCCCGTTCTCCCTTCTCTCCTCGCCCCCCCTTCTCCTTCCTCTCCTCGCCCCCTCCCTCTTCCGTCCCTTCTCCTTCCTCTCCTCGCCCCCCTACTTCTTCCCTCCTTTCTCCCTCCTCTCCTCGCCCCCTCCCTCTTCCCCCCACTCCCTTCTTCGTCCGTTACCATTTCCCTCGTCACAATCCAGGTTAATCGGCGCCCTCTTAAACAACGCAAAGCTCAGCGCCTTTTCTCTTCTCTTGTCTCTTTATCGTCGTTTTCTTCGTCTCTGCTTTTATCATGTGTGTTCTCCTTTCTTGTTCGATGTTTTTTTTATTTGTCTGTTTATCTACTTATTTGTTTACTATCATTGTTAATCATTATTATCATTATCATTATTACTATCATCATTATTATTGTTATCATTATTATCATTGTTATCAGTTTCAATTATCATCATTAATGTTATTATCATGATAACAATAATTATTTTTCATTATCATTATCTTTTTTTTATCCAAATTGCTATTTATTCTTCCAATTTATTTATTTCTTTTGATGATCCTTTATATTCTTTTCTTTAATATCCATTCATATCAGATTCTTTCTGTGATTTTTCCCCTTCCCTTTTTTCTCTCTTTTTCTCTTTCCATTTTCCTTTTTTTTCCTCAGTTCTTTTTTCTTCTTCGGTATCTTCTCTCTTCTCATCATTCTCTTAACTATTTCATCATTATCTATCACTTACCTGTTCTTCTTCTTCTTTATTCTCTATTATCTTCTTCCTCTTTTA
>NW_028234414.1:44413062-44418062 GCF_977035675.1 Penaeus japonicus | reverse complement strand
CAGCTTGCTGTTATTAACGGGTCTCGCCACGCTAACTCCTCCCCACGTGTTCGCCCCGCCCAGTGTGTGTTATTAGTTTAACTTAACAGTCTCCCCCCTTCCCCTGAACCGTCACTTTTTTAAGGGGGGAAGGGGAGACTCCGCCCTTTTTATAAAGCCTGCAACTCCCTTTTTATTCCTTTTTGGATGTCGTTCATTAATCCTTAACCTCTTTCCACTTATCCCGGCCGTCAGTCCCACCCATCCAGTGTTTCGTGGCGCCCATAATCCAGCCTCCCTTCCCCCCCCCCTTCTATCCCCCTCTCCCTCCTTCTATCTCCCCCTTCCTTTTTTCCTTCTTTTCCCCTTGCCGTTTCTCTTCCACCCCCTCTCCGTTTCCACCCCTTTCTCCTCCCTTCCCCTCGTTCTCTCGTTTTACACATTTCTTTCCCTTTCCCTTCCTCTGTTCGTCCTTCTCCCCTTTCCCTCTTTCCCTTCTTCTCCTCTTTGTCTATCATCCTTCCCCTTCCTACTCCCCCACCCCCCTATTTTATACCACCACACCTACCCTCCTTGACCTGTTGCTTAACCCGTTGTCTGCGCCTCTAAGACACGCCCACCTGGGACAAGTGGGAGGAGCTAGAGGTTGAGGCCCCAAAAGAGGAGGAGATTCAGATTTCATGTGACGAAGGAAGGAAGATAAACACAAAGAATTTCCAAGAATAAAAGTGGTGGGGAGGAAAGGAAGATGAATACGAAGAAAACTGATAGAGAGAGAGAGAGAGAGAGAGAGAGAGAGAGAGAGAGAGAGAGAGAGAGAGAGAGAGAGAGAGAGAGAGAGAGAGAGAGAGAGAGAGAGAGAGAGAGAGAGAACAAGTTATAAACAAAATAGGTTTATTGAAATATGTGACCCATTTTTCAATAAATTTATTTTGTTTATCGTGGGTTTTCTATCACTACGGATGACTTTTGTTATTCAGAGTTGTTAATACAAATAATAGTTATTTCAATTTTTCAAATTTTCGTGATAATGATAAGGATGAAAATATTGATAATAATGAAAATTATAACAATACTGATAATAATGATATTGATAATAGTGATAATGATATTAATGATAATAAATATAATGATATTAATGATCATAATAAAGATAATGATATTAATGATGATAATAATAAAGATAATGATGATATTATTAACATCATTGTTATTATCATAATTATTACCATTATTACTTCTGCTGTTATGAGTTATTATGATTACCATCATCCTTATCATCATCATTATTATGATTATGATGATCATGATACTCATGATGATTATCATTAAAGTCCTTATTTTCATCAATATAATGATAGTTATATTTTATTACAATCGTTATCATTTTCTTTGGTATTAGTACTGTTGCGGTATTAGTACTATAAATTATTAAAATAATTAGAGTAAGAGTTTATTCTTATCACTGTTATTGTTATCATAATCACACTGATACCCTCAAAAAAGAAATAATAATGCGATGAAATTGTGCATAACAATCATTGTACAGATAATAATAACGATAATAATAATAATAATGATAATTGTTGATGATGATAATGATAATGATACTAATAATGATAATAAGGATGATAATGAAAATAATGACAATGATGGTAATGTTGATGATAATGATCATGTTAATAATAATGGTGTGATAAAGATGATAATATCAATATTACTAATAATGATGATGACAATAGTGGTAGAAATAAACAGAACAACAGCAACGCCAATGATAATAAGATAAAAACAGTGATAATTATGATGATATTATTATCAATAATAATAGTAATATCAATAAAGATATACTAATGACAACATCAATAACAGTCATAATTATAATGTTCAGAAGAAGGAGGAAGACAATAATAACAATAATAGATGAAACCTAAGAACACACACACACACATATAAACACAAACACAAACACACATACATACACACACACACACACACACGCGCGCACACATAACCCCCACACATAACCCCCCACACAAACACCTAAACACACAAACACACACGCACAAATAACCCCCAGACAAACACCTAAACACATACACACCAAACAAAACAAAACAAAACACACAAAGTAAACAGAAGAAACAAGATCATGCAAAAATGCCAGCGACCTAATTTGACAAACAGCTTCGCGCGTTGAAAGCGAAGGTCGTCATGGAGTGAAAATCGG
The DNA here is from genome assembly GCF_977035675.1 of Penaeus japonicus. Classification (NCBI taxonomy): domain Eukaryota; kingdom Metazoa; phylum Arthropoda; class Malacostraca; order Decapoda; family Penaeidae; genus Penaeus; species Penaeus japonicus. Next base: position 44,415,853 of record NW_028234414.1, on the reverse strand, counting down.
CCTGCTATCGCAAACACCACTTCGGTAATCACCAGCGGAGCCAAAAGTGAACTGCCTCTGTTTTTCACCATAATGCGGCCGTCACTGTGGCTCAGGGGCCGGAGTCTCAGCGCGCCGTGGCTCTGGGTCTGGCTTTGGGTCTGGCTTTGGGTCTGCCTCTGGGTTTGGCTCTAGCTCTGGCTCTGGCTTATTCAGCCTCTTCTTCTATCTGGTTTTCTGTTTCTCTGTCTCTATTTGTTTGTCCCTATTGCTCTGTCCTACCTGTCTGTTTGTTTCCCTCGCTCTCTCCCTTTCTCTCCCTTTCTCTCTCTCTCTCTCTCTCTCTCTATCTATCTATCTCTTTCTCTCTCTCCCTCTCTCTCTTTCTCTCTCTCTCTCTCTCTCTCTCTCTCTCTCTCTCTCTCTCTCTCTCTCTCTCTCTCTCTCTCTCTCATTCTTATTATAATTAAACACACACACACACACACACACACACACACACACACACACACACAGATATATATATATATATATATACACACACAAACAAACAAACAAACACACAAATAAACAAACACACACACACTGCACTATTCTCTCTTTCTCTCTTCTTTGTGTTTGGAATTTCCCTGGCCATGAAATACCTCCCCCCCATGTATTGGCTTTACAATCTCTTTATTCTTTTTTTTCCCCCTCTTTTGGAGAGAATGCTAAAATATCATCTCACTCTCAGACTGCATTTCAAAATATGCATTCATGATATTGACATAACATGCAAGCGGAGTTCACCCCCGCCCCGATTGCACAATGCGGTTGAACTCACATTTCCTCGTATTTCATTCAAAAGGACTTTTCTTTTACAGATTTCGCTTTTGTTATTATCAGGAAGGAAGAGGAGGGAGATGGGAGGGAGGGAGATGGGAGGGAGGGAGATGGGAGAGAGAGAGAGAGAAAGAGAGAAAGCGGAGGAGGGAGAGTGAAAGGATAGGGGGAGAGGGGGGAAGAGGGAGAGGGAGAGGGAGAACGAAATAGGGAGAAGGGGAGAGAGGGAGAGAGGGGGAGAAGGGGAGAGAGGGAAATAGGTGGAGAAGGGGAGAGAGGGAGAGAGGGGGAGAAGGGGAGTAGGAGAGAGGGAGAGAGGGAGAAAAGCATGAAAAGGAGAAAATATAAAAGGATTATAGATAAAACGATCAAAGCAATGATCTTAGCCTGATCCATTATCTAATAAAAATCTTATCTTAAATCCAGAAACCTGTTTAACGATAAACCCATCGCTGTTGCGTCTGTACATCAGTCTGTCTGTCTGTCTGTCTGTCTGTCTGCTGCCATCTGCCTCATCGTCTATCCGTCTGGCAAGGCAGAATGATCGGCAGGCGTGAAACGATAAAAATCCCCCCTCCCCTCTCCCCCTTCCCTTTATATCCCTACACCTCCATGCCCTTCCAACACCCCCTCTCCCCTCCCCAACACCCCTCTTCTCTCCTTCCCCTCCCCACCATTCGCCTCTCTTCCCCCATCTGTTTTCCCCCTCCCCTTCCCCCTTACCCCATCCCCTCTCTCTCTCCCTCCATACCCTCCTCCTCCCCCAACTCCATCCAACAATCCAACCCTCTCTCTCTCCCTCCCCCTTACCCCATCAACCCCCCTTCCATTCAGTCTCCCCCTCACCCCATCCCCTCTCAACAACCCTATCCCTCCCCCCTCGCCTTTGCCCCCACCCTACTCCCCCCTACCACATCCGTTCCCAACAATCTCATTCCCTCTCCCTCTCTCACCCTCCCTTCCTCAACACCCCCAACCCCTAACTACCTCCCTTCCCCTACCCACGCCAACCCATCCCTATCCCTCCCCTCTCCCTCCCTCAAACCCCCTCAACCCCTCCCTCCCCCAACACCCAACCCCTTCCCCATCCCTCACCCCCCCTGAACCCCTCCCTATCCCCCCCAATTCAAAAGACGAGACAGCAGCCTCCGCCGAGTCTCCTGTTCCGCCGCCGTCGTCCTTGTACAAGTGTGACTCGCCGCCCAGAAAGACAGCGAATAAAAGTCACCGATAGCGTCCCCTCACTCGGAATAATAAACGGAATCTGTCAAGAATAAAACTCCCTCCCGATTCGACATTTTCAGCCGTAAGAAGCCATAAAAAACGACATAAACGCGCGGTGTTAAGGCTGGTGGTGGTGGTGGTGGTGGTTCTGCCTCGAGAGCTGAGCGCCGAGGAGAAAGGAGGATGGGCGAGGGAGAGATAGGGATTGGAGGAGGGAGGAGGGATAGGGATGGGGATTGGAGGAGGGAGGATGGGGGATGGATGGTGGATGGATGGGGATGGAGGAGGAGGAGGAGGAGGAGGAGGAAGAGAAAGAGGAGGAGGAGGAGGAGAGGAGGAGGGGGAGGAGGAACAGGGGAAGGGGGAGGAGGAGGAACAGCAGGAAGAGGAGGAGGAGGAGGAGGAAGAAGAGGAAGAAGAGAAGGAGGGGGAGGATGAAAAGGAGGAGGAGGACGGAGGATAGATAGAAATGGAAGAGGAGGAAGAGAAGGAGGAGGAGGAAGAGGAAAAAGAGGAAAAGGAGGAGAAAGAGGAGGAGGATGGCAGATGGACAGAGATGGCGGATAGGGAAGAACGAAAAGAAAAATAGAAGAGAAAGAGGAGGATAGAAGCGAAGAGGACAAGGATGAGGAAGACGAATAAGAAGGAGAAAGAGTAGGAGGGAGCCTAGGGTGGAAGATGAAGGGGGTGGAGGGAGGGGAGGATGGTGAAGGATAGAGAAGGAGGGGGAAGAGGAGTTGGACGATGTTTGGGAAGGATGAGGATG
>NW_028234414.1:44395562-44398062 GCF_977035675.1 Penaeus japonicus | reverse complement strand
TCAGGATATGAAGGATGTCAGGATATGAAGGATGTCTGGATATGAAGGATGTCAGGATATGAAGGATGTCAGGATATGAAGGATGTCTAGATGTGAAGGATGTCTGGATATGAGGGATGTCAGGATATGAGGGATGTCAGAATATAAAGGATGTCAGGATATTAATGATGTCTCGATATGTAGGATGTCAGGATATGAAGGATGTCTGGATATGAGGGATGTCTAGATATGAATGATGTCGGGATATGAAGGATGTCAGGATATGAATGTCAGGATATGAGGGATGTCAGGATATGAAGGATGTCAGGATATGAAGGATGTCTGGATATGAAGGATGTCAGGATATGAGGGATGTCAGGATATTAATGATGTCTCGATGTGAAGGATATCAGGATATGAAGGATGTCAGGATATGAAGGATGTCTGGATAGGAAGGATGTCTGGATATGAAGGATGTCTGGTTGTGAGGGATGTTTGGTTGTGAAGGATGTCTGGATATTAATGATGTCAGGATATGAAGGATGTCTGGATAGGAAGGATGTATGGATATGAGAATGTTAGGATATGGAGGATTTCATGGTATGAGTAATGTATGGATATGAACGATGTCAGGAAAAGGAAGATAATGATTAGGATTAGAGGATAAGAAGGATGTCAGAATTAGAGGGATGTCATAATAAGAATAACGTGAAATAACGGAAAATAATGTACATTGCTAAGTAAAAGCTATATGATAAAGAGAAAGGAGAAATAAAGAAAAGAGGATGAAAGAGCAAAGCAGTAAAACGACGTTGAGAATTTGCACGAAAGAGGGAAATAGACAGAGGAACAGATATATGAGGTGAGAGAGAGAGAGATAGACTAATAGATATATAGATAGAGATATAGATATAGATAGATAGATAGATAGATAGATAGATAGAGAGGGAGAGAGAGAGACAGAGATAGAGAGAGTGAGAGATTAGGAAAGACAAAGAAAAAAAAACATTAGGAGAGAGAGAGACAAAGAAAGACAAAGACGAAATAAAACAAGAGAAAAAAAACAACAACAACAGAGAAAGACATAACGAAAGAGAACAAGAGAAAGAGAAAAAGTGAGAAGTTGAGGTCAAGGTCATTTTTTTTTTACCATGCCCATCCCCCCCCCCAACCCCCCTTACGAACACACACACACACAAAAAAATCCTAAACATTCCTAAACACGCCCTTTAATACTTAACGGGCCCCGAGATCAGCCAACACGTACATTTCATTTTCATTAGAGTCTGTAACCCAGACTGCATCCCCCCCCCCTTGGTGGGTTAGCGTGGGGGAGGGGGCTCGGAGGGAGGGAGGGGGCGAAGGGGAGGGGGATAACTTTTGTAAAACCTGTCTTGAGGGGAAGCGAGGCAATCCGCGTCTGGGAGAGAGAGAGAAAAAAGGGCTTTCGAAAAGGAAATGGGAAAAGAGAAGGTGGATGATGAGACGGGTTAGAGGAAGGAAGGAAAGGGGGGAGGGGAGGGAAGGGGAGGGGGAGAATCAACTCTTAATTGATGTTGATGTGTGTGGGGTGGGGGGGGGGGTAGGTTTGGAAGAAGGGGGTGTATTATCATGTATTGTTACTATTTTTAATCATTTGTTTATCTATCTTATTGGTCGAGTAGGAATATGTTTGTTTAGTTGAATTTTGTGGTATCACAAGCGCGATTATATGTGTTTCAACTTAATATACAGACAAAAAGATAAATAAATAGTAAACGCACACACACACACACACACACACACAAACACACACACATACACACACACAAACACACACACACACACACACACTTACAGACACACACACACACACACACTGTCTGCTTGTCTATCTTTCTGTTAATCTTTCTGTGTGTTTGTCTGTTTGCCTATTCTTCTGTCTATATAATTCTCTATTTGCCTGTTTGTCTATCTACTTCAATGTCTGTCTATCTCTATCTGCGAGTGTCTCAGTCTGTCTGTCTGTCTGTCTACTTCAATGTCTGTCTTTCTCTGAATGTCTATCTCTTTGTCTACTTGTCTGTCCATCTATCTCTCTCTATCGCACATTCATACATGTCTCTACTTATATTAATATATTTCCAATCAAAAAAAAAAAAAAAAAAAAAAAAAAAAAAAAAAAAAAAAAAAAAAAAAAGGGGAAAAAAAAAAATCACAATTAATACAAAACCGTCATACACATCGATGTATTTTCTCTTCTATTATCCACCATTTTTCAGCGTCAGCCCTGTGTCAACATACCAAGAATATGACACTTAAAGAAAAGAAAAAAAGAAAAAAGAAGAAAAAAGGAAGGATTTTAAAGACCGAGAGGCGATCATATCCGGATTCACTCGGGCGGACGCAGCGTTAATGTTTCCAGGAATGTTGATGTGGGCGGGCGGGCGGGCGGGGAGGGGGGGGGGTTCTTCGGTTCGTCAATATTTCTCTCTCTCTCTCTCTTTCCTTTTTTTTTTTATCTTTTTCTTTCTTATATTCT
>NW_028234414.1:44383062-44385562 GCF_977035675.1 Penaeus japonicus | reverse complement strand
AAAAAAAAATACACACGAAAGGAAAGCCGTAAAACACGAGGAAAGGCTTATAAGAAAAGTCTTACCAGCATCCTTGCATCTACATATGCAACGGCCTATGATGACGTAGAGAAAGAGAGGGAGGGAGGGAGGGAGGGAGGAGGGAGGGAGGGAGGGAGGGAGGAGGAGGAGGGAGAGAGGGAGAGAAAGAGGGAAGGGGAGATGGGAAGAGGGAGAAGCTAAGAGTGAGGGTCGTCGGAAGAGAGGGAAAGAGGGAGGTGTGAAGGAGGGCGGGAGGGAGGGAGGGAGGAAAGGAGGAAGGGGAGGATGAAGAAGGAGAGAGAGGGAAAGAAAGGAGGGAGGGAGGGAGGGTGGAAAGGAGGAGGGGAGATAAAAAGGGAGGGAAGGACAGAAGGAAAAAAATGAAGAAAGGTAAGGAAAAAGGAGGGGATGGAAGGAGGGAATGAAAAGAGTGAGGGAAGGCAAGTAGAGGGGAGGAAAGGAGGGACAGGGGAGAATGGAAATGAGATAGGGAGAGGGATGGAGGTGGTGGGGATGGGCGGGGGGTGGGGGGTGGGGGTAGGCAGAATCCGATTCCATTGCTATCGTAAAGAAGGGGAAACCTGCACGTTACGGCCCATAAAGCAAAGATGCGGGTTTCGAGGGGTCAACCACATCCCCCTCCCCCCCCAGTCAACCCCCCCCCCCACCCCCACCCCTGCCTTCGATAATCCCCGGCGCCTAAATCCTCCTGAGGAAGCGAGAACACGTCCTTCTTGTCCGCTTCCTGCCAAGGACTTCCGACTTCTTCCCGTCTGGAGGTGTTGGTGGGAGGGCGGTGGGGTGGGGGTAGGTGGGATGGGGGTAAAGATGGCGAGGGGGGTAGGGTTGGGTGTAGGAGGTGGGATGGGGGTAAAGATGGCGAGGGGGGTGGGGTGGAGGAGGTGTTGGTGGGAGGGGGGTGGGGGTAGAGATGGAAGGGGGGTGGGGTGGGGTGGAGGAGGTGTTGGTTGGTGATATCGAGGGTGTGTTGGGGGATGGTAGGGTGGGTGGTGGGTGGGGAAGGGTAGGGATAGTGGGTTGAGGGGGTAGTAAGGGGGGCGGGGGATGGGATGGACTGATAGGGAGAAGAAAAAACATCTTTATTACCATTTTTGTAATTACTATTATCATTAGCATCATTATCTTTATTACAGTCCGTTATTGTTATCATCCTCATCATAATTATTACTAAAAAAAATCATCATCATCATTATTATATACATTGTTATCATAATGAACAACAATCCTTCTTCCCTTCATACTCCCCCTCCCTTTCCCTCCTCTATACTCCCTCACCCTCCTCTCCTCCTCCTCCTCCTCCTCTTCCCCCTCTTGTCTCCTCATCTGTCCTCCCAAGTACTACCAAAACCTCATAATAAAAATTCATGTTTCCGCCTCATTGAGTTATTCCGGGAATCACGTCTCAAAGCGAGTATCGCCAAGACGCGAATAATAGATCTTGCTTGCCCAACTCGCCTCCCCTCTCCCCTCTCTCCTCTCCTCTTCCCCTTCACTCTTCACGCCTCCTCCTCTCCTTCACGTTTCTCGCATCGCCTATCCTTCTCCACTTCTATCCTCTCTCATCTCCCCTCTTCCCTTTCTCTTTCCCTCTCACTCTTCACCCCTCCTCTCCCCCTTCCTCTTTTTCGTATCGCTTATCCTTCTCCACTTTTTCCACCTCTCCTCTCCCCTCTTCACTGTCTCTTTCCCCTTCACTCTTCACCCCTCCTCCTTCCCTTCCCCTTTTTTTTGCATCGCCTATCCTTCTTCACTTCTCGCCTCTCTCCTCTTCACTGTCTCCCCCTTCACTCTTCACCCCCTCCTCCCCTTCTCTACTTCTCCCCTCTCCTTCCTATTCTCACCCTTTCCCCTTCCCCCTCACTCTTCATCCCTCCCCCCTCCCCTTCCCCTTTCTCGCATTTCCTATCCTTCTCCACTTCTCCCTTCTCCTGATTCTTTCCCCTCCCATTTCTTCCCTACCCGTCCCCTCTTCCTTCTCCCATCATCCTCCCTGTTTCCCCTCTCCCTTCCCTTCTCCTCTCTCCTCTCCTCTCCCCTCTCCCTCCTCCATCCACAAGTCCTAAGACACCCTCGGTATCCCTACCTCTTCTCCCTCCTTTTTTTCCTTTTCTTTTTTCTTTCTCTACCTCTTCCTATCCTTCCCTCTCCTCCTCCTCTTCCTCCTTCTCTTCCTCTTTCTTTCATTCCCTCCAACTACTCTTCCTCCCCGCCCTCTTCCCCAAACTCCTCCTCCTCTTTTTCCCCTCTCCTTCTGCTTTTCCTATTCCTCCTCCTCCACCTTCCCTCTTCTCCTTCTTCTTTTCCTATTCATCGCTCGCCCCCATTCACACACACACTTCCGCCTTCCCTCTATCTAACTTCCTATACCCATCCTATCCTATCCTTTACCTTGCCCTTCTTCCCTCCTCTCCTTCTCCGTCCCTCCCTTTCTTTCCCCATCTTCCCCCTGTCCTCTCCC
>NW_028234414.1:44360562-44365562 GCF_977035675.1 Penaeus japonicus | reverse complement strand
AAAGAAAGAGGGGAATCATTAGAGAAATGAAGAATATTGACAAGACACGTCACAATCAAACAGCAAACAAAAACAAAAATGAAAAAAAAACAAAAACATGAAAGATACGAAGGCAAATGAATGGAAGAAGAAATGAAACGCAAAAAAGAGAGATAGAATAAAGACGAAACTTAAAAAAAAAAACGAGAAAAAAAATTAACCAACCCACACTAGACAAAAAAAAGGAAAAAAAAGAAAGAAAGAAAGAAAGAAAAAAACACGTCCCCGAAGGTGCCACCACCCTTATGGCCGTCTAAAGAACGAAAAATGTATATAAAGAAAAACTTCAAACGCAAAGGCAGTGGTCAGAGAGTCGCCTTAAGGAGAAAGGGAGGGAGAGAGAGGGGGAGGGGGAGGGGGAGGGAGAAAGCGAGAGAGAGAGAGGGGAAGGGGGGAAGAGGCTGGAGGAGGAGGGGAGGATGAGTGGGAGGGTTGAGGGGAAGTGGGAAGTAGTGGTGGTGGGGGGGGGGAGGCAGGACGAGGAGAGAAAGCGAGGAAGAGAGGAGGAGAGAGGATAGGGGAGAGAGGGAGATTAAGGAAAAGAGAAAATGGGGAAAGAATAAGAAAGAGGGAGGTTTAGGAGATATGAAAGGGTATAAGGGGAGAGGAGGGAAGGGAGAGAATGAGAGGGGGAGAAGGAGAGAAGGGAAAAGTGAAGAAAAGAGGAGAGAGAGAGAAAGAGAGATAGATAGATAGATAGATAGATAGATAGATAGATAGATAGATAGATAGATAGATAGAGAGAGAGAGAGAGAGAGAGAGAGAGAGAGAGAGAGAGAGAGAGAGAGAGAGAGAGAGAGAGAGAGAGAAAAGAGGATGCCGCGAGGAGATGAGATGCTCGCTTCTTGTGGCCGCGGAGTAGAAATGAATGCTTGCTCCTCTCTTGTTCCTTTTGCTGCTTCCTCTTTTCGCTCCTCTATTTTTCCCTTTTTTTTCTTCCTTCTCGCTTTTTTCATTCACCTCTTTTCCGCCCAGCGCCCCAAGGGCCTTGTCGGACATATTCCAAGAACTCTCTCCTCTCTCACTCCTCGTTTGAGCGCTTCTATTAACGAGCACGCGCGCGATGCCACACTCGCACGCACGCACGCACGCACGCTCAGGGGCAGGCACGCACTGGCAGGTTCATGCGCATTATCCCCTATGAATATACATAAACACACTTTCCAGTGTATGCAGGTGTACATTGATCCTTTTTTTTCTGTCTGTCTCAGTGTCTCTCTGTCTGTCTGTTTGTCTCTCTCTGTCTGTCTCTCTCTCTCTTTCTCTCTCTCTCTCTCTCTCTCTCTCTCTTTCTCTCCTTCTATCTCTCTCTCTCCCTCTCTCTCTTCTTTCCCTTTTCCCTTTTCCTTCTCCCCTTTCCCCCATCTCCCATTTCCTTTTCCTTTATTCTCCTCTTTCTTTCTCTTGCCTCTACCCCATTCCCCTTTCATTTTCCTCCTCCTATACTCCTCTACACCTCTCTCCTTCTCTCTCTCTTCCCGTTTGTGCATGTGTACGTGTCTCACATACACACACACATACACGCTCAGTCGCAAACACACGTTCTATATCAATAAAAGTGTTGCTTTTTCTAAGCTGCTGCGCTAAATAGGAGATTTTTTTTTCATGAAATAAGAAATGGATTTTATTTTTTTTTTTCTGTATGATAGAATATGAATTGATCAAACACACTGATCCAATAATAAGATGAAATATTAATAACATCAGACGACGAAAACGAGTGTGCGAATAAGTCTACGGTCGAACATCGCCGCGTTTCACTACAAGCAAACGAAACATATCATTTAGTCAAAGGCGACAGTAGATGGTCACATACGTTTCCTCCTACATGACGCTTGATTATACAACATACATAGCTACGCTCTGATCAAACCCCAGTTGGTTGTGTGTACGAGTGGGGAGCGAACACGAGTAAAGAGGTAGACTGCACTGCAATTATTTTTTCTCTTGAAAAGGAAACTTCAAAGGGACCAAGAAAACGAAAAGTACGGATGAAAGCCTGGTATAAAATGAAATACCTGAATTGTCTCATGGTGCATGGTGGGAATTTATTAGAATAAGAATAAAAAAGGTGATAGTAGAATCAGTATCAACATAATTAAAATATATATATATATACGATGTGATGATTTTGATAGAAATAATAAGAAGGATTATATTTATTGTTACTCTGATCTTTCCCGCGAAAGATCACGAACTTCATATATGGCGAAACAATATGATACTTGTTAAATCTGCGTTTAGTATATTGATTATGAGATTAATCACACTCACATATGTTTAAACTATATGATCTAACACCATGTAGGATAAATATATATGTTCGTTTATGGGTTAAATGAAACCACGTTCAAAAGTAAAAAACATGATCATAACTGAGTGAAATAAAAGGATATCAGATTGTTTGACACACACACACACACACACACACACAATGACCCAGATTATATAACATTAAAACTTCACTATAAGGAGAATACCACACAATGAAACGCCTCGAAGAAACTGTATAAGGAAATATCATTCTTATTCTTGCTCTCTGTTCTTATCTGTATCTTCCATATATCCGTTTATCTATTTATCTTTTAGTAGCATCATCCGTGAATGATTTTCTCTTGGTTTCTGATTCTTTATTTTCAAGTATATTTACTATGGACAAGAAAAGAAAACTGTAAATTCTTGCGGATTGAAAGATTACAATAAGTTCACCATTCTCCGGAAACAAAATATGAGATAAAACAAGCAGAAGAATGAAAGATACAGAAAGATACAGATAATGTATATCTTCCTCTCTCTTTCTTCCACGTTAACAAGGAGTCAAGGAGCGTAAGACAGGACACAACAAGACACGCAACAAGATTCCTATAAGATCCCACGTGCCTTTTCTAAGGAACTTCCGGTGGGATAGCAATAAGTATGTTCTTTTGCTGTTGTTGAGTCTCGATCCCTTGAGGGGGTGGGGGTTGTGTATGTGTAGTCACAGACGTTGACGCTCTACGGGGGTCAGAGGGTGGTGGAGAGTCGGTTTCCTTTTTTTTTTTTTTTTTTTTCAGTATTTATCTATCTTATTTTGCACGGTTAGTAGATTTTGCGAACGCTTCTGTATCGGTTTTATCTATGGCCGTCAGTGCACACCACAATCTCAACGTGAATATACTTTCAACATCATAATAAGATTGCATTAGTCGAAAATATTATTTTACTATCTTAACGTAACCTTTTTTTATCATTTTTATTATTCGCCTGTTGTTTATGACGTTATGATGACGTCATTATCATCATTGCCATCCCCATCATCCTTGTCCTTGTTTCTGATACATAATCATTATAAAAAGAATAAAGATATTCCAAACAAACAGAACACAAATTAATAATAATATTGACGATAAAAAATATTTCAGTAATTTAGACGATTTTGTATATGATACTTGCGTCACTTCAGAAATGTTGAGTCTAATTGGCTAATTATCCGCCCAGTTTCATTTTTTTTCTTTATAGACCTTGAGGTGATCTTTACTTTAATACAATTCTGAGTTAGAATAAGATTAAAGGATTTTTTTTTTACCTAAACTTTTCATCTTTATTTATTTGATAGACTACGTTGCATGCAATGATAACGTACCACATATTAATTTATCAATATTCTATTAATATTTTTATTATGAAATAACCTCTTTCTCTTACCAAAAAAATATATAATCAAATTCATGAATAAGTGAAATTACAAATACAACATCCTCCCCCATATACCGTGTCCCTGTTGCTTTGTACCCCCCTTCCCCCTCCTCCTTCCCCCTCCCCTTCCCCCTCCCTTCCCCCCTCCCCCGTTTTTGTAGCTTAATAGAGGTAGTTAAGCTGTCCCACTCGTCAACCGGAATTTTATTGTCTCACGGAACATCTACGTCCGGTGCGTGTCACTTTAAGGTAGATTGTGATGGGTGTTCATCTACCTCTGCGTCTACCGATCATTTTGACTTAATTTACCTGTCTATCTATCTATCGAGTGATTTATCTGGCTGTCTATTTACCTATGTCTAAAATTATCTATTGATCTAAATACTTACCTCTCTGTCTTTCGATCTACCTATATATATGCATATACATACATACATACATACATATATATATATATATATATATATATATATATATATATATATATGTATATATATATATATATATATATATATATATTTATATATCTCTATATATAACACACACACACACATCCCCGCCACACACACACACCCATAGACAAATTAGATTCACACACACACACACCAGCACACATTACGAGGACCTAGCAGGGCAGCACACACACACACACACACACACACACACACCCCAACACACACACAAAATATATATATATATATATATATATATATTATATATATACATATATATATATATATATATATATATATATATATATATATATATATGTATATATATACATTATATATATATATATATATATATATATATATATATATATATATTTATATATATATATATATATTGTATAATATACATATATATATATATATATATATATATATATATATATATATATATATATATATATATATATAATATATATATATGTATATATAATGTATATATATACATATATATATATATATATATATATTATATATATATATATATATATATATATATATAAAAATATATATATATATATACTGTATATATATACATATATATATACATATTAATACATACATATACATATAAATATATATATGCATATATTCATACATACATACATACATATACAAACATACATAATCATACATAAACACATTAACATTTGAGATGCATGTATAGACTAATAAAGTATCGCTGTAGAAGGATTACAAGTAGGAGTTTGAAACTCAACGCCTCGCCCCGTGTGCCTTATCTCACACTCATGACCGAGTCTCTCCCTTGCTGAACAT
>NW_028234414.1:44353062-44355562 GCF_977035675.1 Penaeus japonicus | reverse complement strand
AAAAGAAAATGACAAGACACGGCGGTCAAGAGCGAATTTGAAGAACAAAAAGAACGAGAGAGAGATTTTTTTCTTTCTATTCTGAGATAAAGGATATCGGGAAGAGAAGAAGAAAGGAAAGGAAGAAAAGAGAGAAACAGAAGAGGAAGAAGAAGACCAGATGTTTTTCATCTTGGGATGAAGGATATCGGAAAGAGAAGAAGAAAGAAAGAAAAAAAAAGAGAGAAGGAGGAAGTGGAGGAAGAAGAAGACGAATAAGAGGAAGTAGAGGAAGACGAAGAGGAGTAAGAAAAGGAAGAAGAGGAAGAGGAAGAAAAAGAGGAAGAAGACGAAGAGGAAGAAGAAGAAGAGGAGTAAGAAGAGGAAGAAGACGAAGAGGAATAAAAAAGAGGAATAAGAAGAGGTAGAAAAAGACCAGAAAGAAAAAAAAGACGAAGAAGGAGAAGAAGGAGCCACTTAGGAAGAAAGAGATTCCAAGATAATGAAAGGGGGAAGGATGGAAAAGTAAAATGAAAAGAGGAGGTAGCGAAAGGTAGAAGAAACGCGAGGAGGGAGAAGAATGGAGAGCTGCGGGAACTGGGGATAAAAAATAGGAAGAGGGAAAAAGAAGGATAATGAGGGATAGAAATAGAAGGAAATCTTGAATGGATATGGTAAAAAGGAGGCGGGAATTTGCGAAAAGAAAATTGAGAGACAGAGAGAAAGAGAGAGAGAGAGAGAGAGAGAGAGAGAGAGAGAGAGAGAGAGAGAGAGAGAGAGAGAGAGAGAGAGAGAGAGAGAGAGAGAGAGAATGAGAGAGAGAGAGAGAGAGAGAGAGTGAGAGAGGGAGAGAGAGGCAGGGGAGGAGAGAGAGAGAGAGAGAGAGAGAGAGAGAGAGAGAGAGAGAGAGAGAGAGAGAGAGAGAATGAGAGAGAGAGAGAGAGAGAGAGAGAGAGAGAGAGAGAGAGAGAGAAAGAGAGATAGAGAGAGAGAGAGGGAGAGGGGAGGTGGGGGGGGGTGGGGGCTCTGGACAGAATAATAAAGAATTAAAAGGGTTTAGACGAGGAACGCTTACGTGTTTTTTCATCATATTTCTTTCATCTTTTTTGGCGGCCATTTTTTCCCCTTTTTTGCTTTGATGTATTTTTTGAACCCTTTCATTTAATATTGAACAATACGCCGGTCGATGAGCCTTATTTAGCACCTTGCGGCGAAATGTTCAAAGGGAGAAACGGAGATAAAGAGGAGAGAGGAAACGAAAGACTAGGAGCGACAAAGGACAACAAAAGAAGAGCGAGAGGCAGAGAGAGAGAGAGAGAGAGAGAGAGAGAGAGAGAGAGAGAGAGAGAGAGGAGAGTGAAGAGAGGAGAGAGAGAGGAGAGAGGAGAGAGAGAGAGAGGGAGAGAGAAGGAGAGAGAGAGAGAGAGAGATGGAGAGGAGGGAAAAGATGAGAGAGGAGAGGAGAGGGGGAGAGAGAGGGGTGAGAGAGAGAGAGAGAGAGAGAGGGAGAGAGAGAGAGAGGACGGAGAGAGAGAGAGAGAGAGAGAGAGACAGACAGACAGAGAGAGACAGAGAGAGAGAGAGAGCGAGAAAGCGTGAAAGAGGAAGAGAGAGAGAGAGAGAGAGAGAGAGAGAGAGAGAGAGAGAGAGAGAGAGAGAGAGAGAGAGAGAGAGAAGAGAAGAGAAAAGAAGAGAAGAGAAGAGAAGAGAAGAGAAGAGCGAGAGAGAGAGACAGCCAGACAGAGGAGACGAGAGAGAGGGAGAGCGAGAGAGGCGGAGAGAGGAAGAGAGAGAAAGAAAGTGAGACGAGAGGTAGAGAGAGAGAGAGTGGAGAGAGAGTGAAGAGAGAGAAACAAAGAGAGCGGGAGAGAGAGAGAGAGAGAGAGAGAGAGAGAGAGAGAGAGAGAGAGAGAGAGAGAGAGAGAGAGAGAGAGAGAGAGAGAGGGGGGAGAGGAAGAAAGGAAGAGAGAAGAAGAAGAAAATAAGAAGAAAAAGAGAGAGAGAAAGAGAGAAAAAGAGAGAAGAAGAAGAAGAAGAAGAAGAAGAAGAAGAAATATCATGAAATATCATTAACAGCTTTAATAATAATAATAGTAATAAAAAAACAAAAAACAATCCCAACATTAATATCTATAATTTCTCCCACGTCGACACACTTTGGCCTTTAATTGTGTTTTCTGTTAATGTGGCACGCTGACTAATATTTTTTCCCCTTAGGCGATGACTGACAAGTAGCGAAATTTTTTCATAGTCATTGGGTGTGAATGCTCGGAGCACATCTAGATTACATGATCGACGGAGAATTTTTATTTTCTGATTGTGAAGTTGTGTGTAAACTGGCTGGGAAATTGAGAAACAAATTGCTTTTTTTGTTCAGGGATTTTCATGTGTGTGTATGCGTGTGTGTGTGTGTGTGTGTATGTATATATATTTATTTATATATAATATAGTTTATATAATATAGTATATATATATTTATTAGGTAAATATAATATTATATAGATATTTATATATATTTATA
>NW_028234414.1:44350267-44352962 GCF_977035675.1 Penaeus japonicus | reverse complement strand
TCTGTCTTTGTCTGTCTGTGTTTTCTCTCTCTCTCTCTCTCTCTCTCTCTCTCTCTCTCTCTTTCTCTCTCTCTCTCCCTCTCTCTCTCTCTCTTTTCGCTCTCCCTCCCTCTTTCTCTCTCTCCTCTTCTTTTCTTTTTCCCTTATCCTTCTCCCCTTTCCCCCATCTCCCATTTCCCTTTCCTTTATTCTCCTCTTTCTTTCTCTTGCCTCTACCCCATTCCCCTTTCATTCTCCTCCTTCTATACTCCTCTACGCCTCTCTCCTTCTCTCTCTCTTCCCGTTTGTGCATGTGTACGTGTCTCACATACACACATACACGCTCAGTCGCAAACACACATTCTATATCAATAAAAGTGTTGCTTTTTCTAAGCTGCTGCGCTAAATAGAAGATTTTTTTTTCATGAAATAAGAAATGGATTTTATTTATTTTTTTCTGTATGATAGAATATGAATTGATCCCACACACTGATCCAATAATAAGATGAAATATTAATAACATCAGACGACGAAAACGAGTGTGCGAATAAGCCTACGGTCGAACATCGCCGCGTTTCACTACAAGCAAACGAAACATATCATTTAGTCAAAGGCGACAGTAGATGGTCACATACGTTTCCTCCTACATGACGCTTGATTATACAACATACATAGCTACGCTCTGATCAAACCCCAGTTGGTTGTGTGTACAAGTGGAGAGCGAACACGAGTAAAGAGGTAGACTGCACTGCAATTATTTTTTCTCTTGAAAAGGAAACTTCAAAGGGACCAAGAAAACGAAAAGTACGGATGAAAGCCTGGTATAAAATGAAATTCCTGAATTGTCTCATGGTGCATGGTTGGAATTTATTAGAATAAGAATAAAAAGGTGATAGTAGAAACAGTATCAACATAATTATATATTTATATATTAATTATATATTATATTTTATATATATATATATATATATATATATATACGATGTGATGATTTTGATAGAAATAATAAGAAGGATAATATTTATTATTACTCTGATCTTTCCCGCGAAAGATCACGAACTTCATATATGGCGAAACAATATGATACTTGTTAAATCTGCGTCTAGTATATTGATTATGAGATTAACCACACTCACATATGTTTAAACTATATGATCTAACACCATGTAGGATAAATATATATGATCGTTTATGGGTTAAATGAGACCACGTTAAAAAGTAAAAAACATGATCATAACTGAGTGAAATAAAATTATGTCAGATTGTTTGACACACATACACACATACACACAGACACACACACATATACACACACACACACACACACACACACACACGCACGCACACACATAAAGACCCAGATTATATAACATTAAAACTTCACCGTAAGGAAAATACCAGACAATGAAAAAACTCGAAGAAACTGTGAAAGGAAATATCATTCTTATTATTGCTATCTGTTCTTATCTGTATCTTCCATATATCCGTTTATCTATTTATCTTTTAGTAGCATCATCCGTGAATGATTTTCTCTTGGTTTCTGATTCTTTATTTTCAAGTATATTTACTATGGACAAGAAAAGAAAACTGTAAATTCTTGCGGATTGAAAGATTACAATAAGTTCACCATTCTCCGGAAACAAAATATGAGATAAAACAAGCAGAAGAATGAAAGATACAGAAAGATACAGATAATGTATATCTTCCTCTCTCTTTCTTCCACGTTAACAAGGAGTCAAGGAGCGTAAGACAGGACACAAGAAGACACGCAACAAGATTCCTATAAGATCCCACGTGCCTTTTCTAAGGAACTTCCGGTGGGATAGCAATAACTATGTTCTTTTGCTGTTGTTGAGTCTCGATCCCTCGAGGGGGTGGGGGTTGTGTATGTGTATGGGGGGGGTGCGGTTTCCTTTTTTTTTTTTTTTTTTTTGCACGGTTATTTTGCGAACGCTTCTGTATCGGTTTTATCTTCTAGACCACAATCGTGAATATACTTTCAACATCATAATAAGATTGCATTAGTCGAAAATATTATTTTACTATCTTAACGTAACCTTTTTTTATAATTTTTATTATTCGCCTGTTGTTTATGACGTTATGATGACGTCATTATCATCATTGCCATCCCCATCATCCTTGTCATTGTTTCTGAAACATAATCATTATAAAAATAATAAAGATATTCCGAACAAACAGAACACAAGTTAATAATAATAATGGTGATAAAAAATATTTCAGTAATTTAGACAGAGACGATTTTGTATATGATACTTACGTCACTTCATAAATGTTGAGTCTAATTGGCTAATTATCCGCCCAGTTTCATTTTTTTTTCTTTATAGACCTTGAGGTGATCTTTACTTTAAATACAATTCCGAGTTAGAATAAGATTAAAGCCGTTTTTTTTTTTACCTAAACTTTTCATCTTTATTTATTTGATAGACTACGTTATATGCAATAATAACGTACCACATATTAATTTATCAATATTCTATTAGTATATTCCTCTTTTATTATGAAATAACCTCTTTCTCTTACCAAAAAAATATATAATCAAATTCATGAATAAGTGAAATTACAAATACAACATCCTCCCCCATATACCGTGTCCCTGTTGCTTTGTACCCCCCTTTCCCTTCCCCATTACCCCTCCCTTTCCCCCCTCCCTTCCCCCTCCCCCGTTTTTGTAGTTTAATAGAGGTAGTTAAGCTGT
>NW_028234414.1:44327767-44340267 GCF_977035675.1 Penaeus japonicus | reverse complement strand
CAGAGAGGAGAAAGAAATGAGTACTAGGGAGAGAGAAGGAAGAGAACAGAAAGAAGAAAGGAGAGAAGAAGAAAGAACATAAGAAGAGAGTAGGAGGAGGAAGAGAGGAAAGAAAAAGGGTGGAGAAAGAGGAAGTGAAGGAAGAAAAGGGGAAGGGAGAGGACAGAAGAAAAAAGGAAAGAAGGGAAGAAGAAAAGGGAGAAAGAGAGAGAGAGAGAGGGAGAGAGAAAGGACTCATTACCTCCCCCGCTCCACTTGATGCTAATTGGTCAATAGGGCGCGAAAGCGAGTCTTCCGGCAGGGGAGGCTGAGAACGCGGAGAACGCCAAGAACACGGGGGACAAGGAGAACGCCAAGAACACGGGGGACAGGGAGAACAAAATGAACACGGAGGATAGGGAGAACGCCAAGAACACGGGGGACAGGGAGAACGCCAAGAACACGGGGGACAAGGAGAACGCCAAGAACACGGGGGACAGGGAGAACAAAATGAACACGGAGGATAGGGAGAACGCCAACAACACGGGGGACAGGGAGAACGCCAAGAACACGGGGGACAGGGAGAACGCCAACAACACGGGGGACAGGGAGAACGCCAAGAACACGGGGGACAGGGAGAACGCCAAGAACACGGGGGACAGGGAGAACGCCAAGAACACGGGGGACAGGGAGAACGCCAAGAACACGGGGGACAGGGAGACCGCCAAGAACACGGGGGATAGGGAGAACGCCAAGAACACGGGGGACAGGGAGAACAAAATGAACACGGAGGATAGGGAGAACGCCAACAACACGGGGGACAGGGAGAACGCCAAGAACACGGAGGACAGGAGAACGCCAAGAACACGGGGGACAGGGAGAACGCCAAGAACACGGGGGACAGGGAGAACGCCAACAACACGGGGGACAGGGAGAACGCCAAGAACACGGGGGATAGGGAGAACGCCAACAACACGGGGGACAGGGAGAACGCCAAGAACACGGGGGACAGGGAGAACGCCAAGAACACGGGGGACAGGGAGAACGCCAAGAACACGGGGGACAGGGAGAACGCCAAGAACACGGGGGACAGGGAGAACGCCAAGAACACGGGGGACAGGGAGAACGCCAAGAACACGGAGGACAGGGAGAACGCCAAGAACACGGGGGACAGGGAGAACGCCAAGAACACGGAGGACAGGAGAACGCCAAGAACACGGGGGACAGGAGAACGCCAAGAACACGGGGGACAGGGAGAACGCCAAGAACACGGGGGACAGGAGAACGCTAAGAACACGGGGGACAGGGAGAACGCCAAGAACACGGAGGACAGGAGAACGCCAAGAACACGGGGGACAGGGAGAACGCCAAGAACACGGGGGACAGGGAGAACGCCAAGAACACGGGGACGGAGTACATAAATAAAACGGGGGGCAGGGAGAACGCCAAGAACACGTGAGTGACAGGGAGAACGCCCAAGAACACGGGGGGACAGGAAACGCCAAGAACACGGGGGACCAGCTCGAGACACGACACCAGAAACTCCATGCCCTCACCTAATTGGTGGAGGTGGGGGGGGAGGAGATGGGAGAAGCGCCAAGAACAACGGGGGGACAGTATAGAAACGCAAAGAACATCCTAGAATTATTCTTGAACACGAAGAATTTGAAGAATACGGTGAATACTAAAAAGACGAAGAACACTGAGAACACGAACAGGAGAACAGGGGGAACGTGAGGAGCACGAGGAATATGGAGAACACGAGGAAGATAAAGAACACGAAGAACAGGGAGAACAGGAGAACACGAGGAAGATAAAGAACACGGAGAGCACGTACAACTCAAAGAATACCGTGAATACTAATAACACGAACACGGAAAACACAGAAAACAGGGAGAAGAACATGGAGGACAGCGAGAACACGAATAACACAAAAGAAAACTGAGACCACGAAATATTATATACCTTTGTTATCCTAGTTTATTTTTTTATCTTTATCTCTCTACTTTTATCTTTATACCTCTCTCTTAATCTACTTATCTATCTATAAACTGTATCAAATTTATCTTTTTTTCATCTATTAATCTATTTCAACTGCACATTTCTCTTGTCACTGGGACTTGACTCGATCAATCTAGACGCGTCAAAACCCACCACAATGGGAACGGTATTGCATCTGCAACAATTTCATACTTATGCAAATAACAGCAACACCCGCGAAATAAATTGCAACAGCGGCTTGCACACGTAATGCCTCACGCGTGCTCACGTCAGTCACTTCTATATTGTTTTTTATGCAAGATGCAAGCATACTCCAGAATACAGTACTAAAAAAGAGAGAGAATGAAAGAAAATAAGAGATAGAAGGAGAAATGAGATAATAATAACCTAAAAAATGAAATGAATGATAATAACGATAATGATGATAACAAAAGGGGTGATGAAATATATGATGATGGTGAAGATGAAGAAAAAGAATGAGGTATAAGAAGATACAGAAAAGAATAACGAAAATTGGGAAATAAATGATAATGATAATAATGATGATAAAAGATAGAACGAAGAATAAGAAGACGAAAAGAAAAAAAAATATATTAAAAGGATTCTAGTACCCAAACATCTTTGAATCTTGAAGGAAAAAGAACCGGAAATTCTACAGTACAAAAGAGAAAGATATATTGAAGATAAGAATAAAGAGGAAAATGAAATTGATATGAGATAAGATATGTTCATAGAGAAGATAGGAATAAGAAAGAAAGTGGATGGAATTTCTTGACAACTTTGAATACGACTTGGAGGAGCGAAAAGCGGAAGTTATTCAACAACAAGAGAATTCCAGGCTTGATGAAGCTCGAAGTGGTCATGTCGCTTCATCTCTTTCTCTCTCTCTCTCTCTCTCTCTCTCTCTCTCTCTCCCTCTATTTCTCTCTCTCTCTTTCTCTCTCTCTCTCTCTATTTCTCTCTCTCTCTCTCTATTTCTCTCTCTCTCTCTATTTCTCTCTTTCTCTCTCTCTCTCTCACTCTCTCTCTCTTTCTCTCGCTCCGTTCCTTTCTCTCTTTCTCTCTTTGTCTCTCTCCGTCTCTCTTTCCTCCTCTTGCTCTCACTTTCCATCCTATGCTATGTCCATCCTTTTTTCTGTCTCTGTCTCTCTCTGTCTGTCTCTGTCTGTCTCTCTCTCTCTCTCTCTCTCTCTCTCTCTCTCATCAGCTCCTCATCTCTCTTCTCTTCACTCTCTCCTCATCTCTCTCTCTCTCCAGCTCCCTCCTCTTCTTCACTCTTTCCTCATCCTTTCCAACTCCCCCCCTCTCTTCCCCCCTCCTTCCCACCTTCCCTCTCCCTCACTTTTGAAATTATAATGAGTGACATTTCTTAACCGACTTCCTGGAGATAAAATTAGGATTAATTACCTCGTAGTAGACGTTCCAGTGAGATTCCGCCCCCCCCCCTTTTTTTAATAAATCAGTTTATTCATTCATTTCCTTGAATCATGTTATTTATGGTCTGGTGATCCATTATCACTTCGAATATGAAATGAAATGCTGTGATATGCAAATCTGACACGTACGAGCTGAGATGTCTGTGGGTTAAGACGTGTTAGCAGGCAGAAAGTGTTATGCAACTATTGCTCATTTCCCCTCACTTTTGCATAAGAATCCTTCTTCGTTTTCTACACATTTTCAATCCCTATTTTTGTCTCTCTGCCTCTTTCTCTTTCTCACTTATCTGTTTCTATTTCTAGACCTCTTTTACTCTCTCTCTCCCCCCTCTCTCCCCTCCCCCCCTCTCTCTCTTTCTCTTTCTCTCTCTCTCTCTCTCTCTCTCTCTCTCTCTCTCCCTCTCTAATCCCCCACCGTTCGTCATTTCCTAATCTTTAGTGACAGTCATTCACCGCCCACTCTGCGCCCCTATTCTCTCCTTCATCAAATATTTTCCCACCCACCTCCTTCATTCTTTGAGTGTTCTATTCATCCTGATTCGCTCTCCCTCTCTCTCTGTCTTTGTCTCTGCCAGTCTGCTTGTTTCTCGGGCTGTGATGCCTGTGTCTCGTTGTATTTCTGTTTGTGTCTGTTTCGTTTCTTGATACTGTCTGTCTGGGTGTTCTGTGTTTGGGTCTGTTAGGTTCCGTGTCTGTGTTTGCTTATGTTTAGTTTTCCTTCTACGTTTGTATGTCTATCTTTTTTCTGACTACGATCAGTCTTTAGAGTTCGTTCCTCTTTCTATCTGTTTGTTTCTTCTTTGTTTATCTGTTTCCTCCTTCCCCCCCCCCTCTCTCTCTCATTCTCTCTCTCTCTCTCTCTCTCTCTCTCAGTCTCCTCTCTCCTCTCATCTCTCTCTCCATCTCTCTCTCTCTCTCTCCCCTCCTCTTCTCCTCTCCTTTTCTCTCTCTAAGTCCTTTCTCTCTTTCTTCTCTGTCTCTCAATTGTTCTTTTCGCAAATTCCCGCCTCCTTATTTTTACATCATCCATTCTAAGATTTTCACTTCTACATTTCTATCCCTCATCTATCCGATCTCTTTTGTCCCTACTTTCCTATTTTTTATCCCCAGTTCCCGCAGCTCTCCATTCTTCTCCCTCCTCGCGTTTCTTCTACCTTTCGCTACCTCCAATTACGCCTTTATTTTCTTTCCTCTTTTCCTTTTACTTTTCCTTCTCTCCCCCTTCCATTATCTTAGAATCTCTTTCTTCCTAAGTGGCTCCTTCTTCTCCTTCTTCGCCTTTCTTTCTTTCTGGTCATCTTCTCCCTCTTCTTACTCCTCTTCGTCTTCTTCCTCTTCCACTTCCTCCTTCTCTCTTTTCTTTCTTTCTTTCTTCTTCTCTTTCCGATATCCTTTATCCCAAGAAGAAAAAGATCTGGTCTTCTTCTTCCTCTTCTGTTCCTCTCTTTTCCTTTTCTCTTTCTTCTTCTTCTCTTTCCGATATCCTTTATCTCGAAAAAAAATCTCTTTCTCGCTCTTTTTATTTTTCAAATTCGCCCTTGACCGCCATGTCTTGTTATTTTTTATTATGCTTCTCTCGCTATTCGTAAGATTTTTCCCTCTATCGTTTCTTTTTCTTTCTCTTTTCATTATGTCTTCTCTTATCTTTTGATTGTTTTTTTTTCTTCTTCTATCCTTCCCTCTTCTGTTGTTTTGATTTTTTTTGGGGGAATGGGTATCTTTTCCTTAGGATTATTTTCTTAGTCTATCTCTCTCTTTCTCTTTCGCTTTCTCTTTCTGCTTTCTGCTTTTTCTGCCTCTCTCTCTCACTCTCTCTCTCTTCCTCTCCGCTTTCCTCTCTCTCTCTCTCCTTTTCTCTTCCCAATCTTTCTCTCTCTCTTCCCTCGGCCGCCGACTGAACGAATCATTCTACATGTCTGCCATTCCGTGTTTACAATCCTCTCCCCCTACGTCTTTTGTTCCCTTATTACTAATCCTCAATCATTCTGTGTTTCAGCCTCGTTTTAGCTTTCCAGCCTGTCTGTCTGTCTGTCCGTCTGTCTGTCTGTCTGTCTGTCTTTCTTTCTGTCTGTCTGTCTGTCTGTCTGTCTGTGTCTGTCTGTCTGTCTGTCTGTCTGTTTGTCTGTCTGTCTGTCTGTCTGTCTGTCTGTCTGTCTGTCTGTCTGTTTGTCTGTCTGTCTGTCTGTTTATGTTGCTATCTGTCTATCTGTTTGTTTCTGTTACTGTGTTTCTTTTTCACCTCTTTTATAACCTTCCTTCTTATTTATTTTGTTCCTTGCGTCTGTTCCCTATTCTCGTTCTTTCGTTTGGTCTCTCTCTTTTCCTCATTCCCTCTCCCTCCTCTACCTATCATCTTTTCTCTTCTCTTTTTCTCTCTCTCTTCCATCCTCCTTTCCTCTCCCCTCTTTCTCTCATCCTCTCCCTCTCTCCTTCATCCAATCCTTTCTTTCAACTCTCTCCCCATTCCTCTCTCCTTCCATCCCCTCCTTCCCACCCTCCTCCTTCCCTCTCCCTCCCATCCCCCATCCCCCTCCGTCCCTCTCTCAGCTCCCATGCCCCCTCCCCGTCCCCCTCCCCCTCCCCCTCCCCCTCTTATCCCCCCTCCACCTCCGCCCCTCTTTCCCACCCTCCTTCTTCCCTCCGTCCCTCTCTCCCTCCCATCCCCCCTCTCCCTCCCATCGCCCCCTCTCCCCTCACCCCCACCCCCCACCCCGCTCCACCGGCAGCTCCTCTTGCACAATGATTGAAGGATTGCCTAATGCGGCGAGGAGGAGGAGGAGGAGCTAGGAGTTTCCCCTCATCGCCAGCGTCATCATCACCCCTCGTCAGCGGTGCAACGTCACTAAATTCTCCCCCCCCCCTACCCCCACCCCCTCCCCTTCCTCTCCTCCCATCCCCCTTCTCTTTCTCCCCTTCTCCTTCCCTTCTCCTCCTCCCCCTCCCTTTTTCGACCCCTTCTCCTCCTCCCCCTCCCTTTTTCGCCCCCTTCTCCTCCTCCTCCTCCCTTTTTCGCCCCTTCTCCTCCCATCCCCTCCCTTCCCCCCCTTCTCCTCCTCCCTCTCCCCCTTCTCCTCCTCCCATCCCCTCCCTTTCCCCCCTTCTCCTCCTCCCCCTCCCCCCTCTCCCTCTTCCGCCTCTTACTTTTCCTCTTGAATATTCCCCTCATCACTCTCCCCTCGTCTACCCTCACTCCCTTGTCCCCTTCCCTGCCTCCTTTTTTCTACACCCTGAGGCCATAGGTGAAGAGAGGGAGAGGTTGAGGGGAGTGGAAGGAGGAGGAGGAAAAGGAGGAAGAAGAAGAGGAGGAGGAGGAGGAAAAGGAGGAGGAAAAGGAAGAAGAGGAGGAGGAGGAGGAAAAGGAGGAGGAAAAGGAGGAAGAGGAAGAGGAGGAGGAAGATAAGGCTGTTGAGTGAAAAGAGAAGGAAGGGGAATAAGAATAAGGAGAGGAGGAGGAAGGAAAAAAAAGAGGAAGAAAGAGCGAAGAAGGGAGAAGAGAACACGAGTAAGAAGAGGAAGAGTAGTAAGAGAAAAAAAAGGAAAAGGAAGAGAAGGAGGAAGAAGAGAAGGAAAACTAATGAAAGCGAAAACTTATAATAAGGAAATGGAAGAGCCACAAAAATCCATGTAAAAAAAGAAAAAAAAAGAAAAAAAAAAATACTTGAACGAACTGATTCAGCGACGAGTGAAAACTGATGAATTTACGAGCGAAAGCAAAAGGGATAAAGGTGAGTTAAGGCGATGCGAAGACGAATAAAAAAGAAAGGAGTATACGCAATGAGTGAAAAGCAGAGTAATAGAAGAACGTAAAGAATCAGACCAGAAAGGGGTAGGAGGGAGTGGGAGGGAGGTAGGGGGGGTGAAAGAGTGGCAAGAGGAGGGGGAGGAGGGGGATGGGGGAGGGTGAATGGAAAGAGGGGGGGGATGGGTGAAGAACCGTTGATGAAGTAGGAATAAGGGGGAGCAATATGAGGGAAAATACGGGTGGGTGGGGGTAGAGGGGGAAGAGGTAAAGGGGGGTGAGGGGTAGAGTTGAAGGGGGAGAGGAGGAGAGGAGAGGGGGAGAGTTAGAAGGGGGAGAAGGGGAAAGCGGGGAAGGGGTAGGGGAGAGAGGAGGAGAGGGAGGAAAGGGGAGAGGGGGAGAGGAGAGAGAGGGAGAGGAAGAGAGGGAGAAAAGGGAGAGAAGAAGAGGGGGAAGAGGGGAGAGGGGAAAGAGGGAGAGGAAGAGAGGGGTGAAGGGGAGAGGAGGAGAGGGGGAGAGGGGAAAGAGGGAGAGGAGAGAGAGGGGGGAGAGGGGAAAGAGAGAGAAGGAGAGGGGGAAAAGGGGGAAAGGGGGAGGAAGGGAAAGGGGAGAGGGAAAAAAGGGGAGAGGGGGAGAGGGGGAGAGAGGAATAGGGGGAAAAGGGTAGAGGGGGAGAAAGGCGGGTTGTGAAGGGAGATTATAGAGGTTCAGTCGATATTTAGAGTTGCAGGATGATGCAAGTAATGCACAATCACAAGCCACCATGTGGGTTTTCCTCGTTTTCTATACATCGACGAAATAAATGAATAAAGAAAAAAGAAAAAGAAAAAGAATAAAAAGAAAAAAGAGGAAAAAAAAATCAATACGTAGATACAAAAAAAAAAGAAGAATATAATCATCTACATATCAAAAAAGATTAGATAAAACCTTCCCTCCAACCTCCCCCTCCCCCGGCATCCCCCCCCTCCCCCCGCACCATATTCCAATCCGGACGAGAACAAGAGGTGCATGGAAGCCCTCAATCCACGCTAGCGCTACCCTCGTTTCCCTGACGCTGCGCCCTCGGAAGCAGTCACTTGATGTCGGAGTCACTCGAGGCACAAAGGACGAGCTTGCGAAGGCTTCTGGAGGCTGGGAGGTTGGAGGAGGAGGAGAAGGAAGAGGAGGAGGAGGAGGAGGTGGAAGAAGGTAGGGGGGAGGGGGGAGCTGGAGGTGGAAGAGCTGGAAAAAGGTGGGGTGGAAGAGGTTGGAGGAGGAGGTTGGAGGAGGAAGTGGAGGGGGTGGAAGAGGTGGAAGGGAGGAAAGGAGGAAGTGGAGGTGGAGGGGGTGGAAGAAGGTGAGGGGAGAGCTTGGAGGATGAGGTGGAAGGGGAGGAGGTGGAAGGGTAAGTTGGAGGATGAGGTGAAAATGGATTAGGAAAAAGGCGTGGTAGAAAGGGAAGAGGAAGAATAGACAGAAGAGAAGGTGGAGGAAGAGAGGAAAGATAAGTAATAGAAGAAAGGGAAACAAGAAAAAAAAAAGAATAACAGGAAAAAAAAAGTGGAGTAGAAGGCTTCCACATTATTCATGTCGCAAAATAACTGACCTTCTCAAAGGTCACAGAACAAAATCAACGGGGTAACATTATCCAAAGAAGAGTCGCTGGGAACATACCAAGTGTTTATTTTGCAAAGGGGATTGTATTCATATTGCAATTTTTCCCCCGACCTCAGTTCCCAAGCCACTGGAACAAAAACCCCGCCTTGCAAAAGCCCCCGTTGTTGCATATGGCTCTCATCTTCGAGGACTTGCAACAGCTACTGTGAAGCCCCGCCTTCTGCAGTTGCTGGAGGCTTCACAGGGTTTCTTCATTACCTTGTAGTATTGAAGAGGTGGAAGGGAGGAAAGGAGGAAGTGGAGGAGGAGGAAGTGGAGGAGGTGGAAATGGAGGAGGAGGAAGTGGAGGAGGGGGAAGTGGAGGAGGAGGAAGTGGAGGAGGTGGAAGAAGGTGGATGGAGAGGTTGGAGGATGAGGTGGAAGGGGAGGAGGAGGAAGTGGAGGAGGAGGAAGTGGAGGAGGTGGAAGGGGAGGAGGTGGAAGAGGTGGAAGGGAGGAAAGGAGGAAGTAGAGGAGGAGGAAGTGGAGGAGGTGGAAGAAGGTGGGGTGGAAGAGGTTGGAGGAGGAGGAGGTGGAAGAGGTGGAAGGGGAGGAGGAGGAAGTGGAGGAGGAGGAAGTGGAGGTGGAAGAAGGTGGGGGGAGAGGTTGGAGGATGAGGTGGAAGGGGAGGAGGTGGAAGAAAGTGGATGGAGAGGTTGGAGGATGAGGTGGAAGGGGAGGAGGTGGAAGAGGTGGAAGGGTAGGTTGGAGGATGAGGTGGAAGGGGAGGAGGTGGAAATGGATTAGGAAGAAGGCGAGGTAGAAAGGGAAGAGGAAGAATAGGCAGAAGAGAAGGTAGAGGAAGACAGGAAAGAGAAGTAATAAAAGAAAGGGAAACAAGAAAAAAAAATGAATAACAGGAAAAAAGTGGAGTAGAAGGCTTCCATATTATCCATGTCGCAAAATAACTGCCCTTCTCAAAGGTCACAGAACAAAATCAACGGGGGTAACATTATCCAAAGAATGGTCGCTGGGAACATACCAAGTGTTTATTTTGCAAAGGGGATTGTATTCATATTGCAATTTTTCCCCCGACCTCAGTTCCCAAGCCACTGGAACAAAAAACCCACCTTGCAAACGCCCCCGTTGTTGCATATGGCTCTCATCTTCGAGGACTTGCAACAGCTACTGTGAAGCCCCGCCTTCTGCAGTTGCTGGAGGCTTCACAGGGTTTCTTCATTACCTTGTAGTAGTGGAGAAAGACTTGGGTTATAAAGATGCTTCATGTATTGATGTTTTATCTCAAAGCAATTTGAAATCTATTGTGACTTGATGAATGTTGATGATGTTTTGTGGTATCATTCCTAAAGTAATGTCTTTCTTATTCTATCCGAGGCGAATATCAGTAGCGTAAATAGTGATGATGATAATGATGATAGGAGTTATGATTACGATGGTGAAAACAACAGTGATAGCAATGATGATAATGATTCTAATAATCATCGTTTTAACGATGATAGCAAAAATGATATTGATAATGAACATAATGATAATGATGATATTGATGATTAAAATGATGATAATGATAATTATAATGATGATGATAATAATGATAAGGATAATAATAGTGATAATGATAAAATAATAATTCTGATAATGATGATGATGCTAATATAATAATGATAATAATAATACTAATAAAGACAATAATAATGATAATGATGATAATGATAATGATAATGAAAATAATAATGATGATAATAATAAAATAATTATAATTATATTACTAATAAAGATAATAATAATAATAATGATAAAAAGTGATAATAATAATAATAAAAAATGATAATAACATCACACGAACTCGCCGCGTTACCGGGAGCTTATATTCCCCGAAATAAAGTTACCCTTTTCCCTTTCTTCCAAGACGGAGACAAGACGAGACGGGAAGCGAACGAGATCTCTAGAGACAACTGGAGACATCTGGATTATTCATGGCCGGTCGCCTTCGCTCACAGACCGTCTGCCTGGATCTTGATTTGTATTTTTAATTCATCAGAATCTTTCGCCGAGGAACATGCAGCATCTGTTGAGAGCGGTGTTAAGCCTTTTTTTTTTTTTTTTTTTTTTTTTTTTTATTTCATGTCATAAACAACTAGAAAGTTTCTTTACTTTAGTAAGTTGCGTTTAAGGATTCTTTTTTTTTTTTTTATCTTTCTTAACACGAATATTTGCAATTATGATTAACTTCGTGGGATGATGATAAAGCGGTAAATTCAATATTGCACAGCGGCCAATATTCAGATAATTTTCATAATAACTGAAAGGACTGCAGTCTTCCTATCTATCTATCTATCTATCTATCTATCTATCTATACACACACACACACACACAGAGAGAGAGAGAGAAAGAGAGTGAGAGAGAGAGAGCAACCTTGATCAATTCTTTATAATAAAGGTCACTAGAATCAAGAGAAGCCAATGGGTCAAGCAACAGGAGTCAATAGCGTAGAGAGAAACCATAAAAAAGGGTTAAGAGCGCGGAGGCTACGTGACTACGAGGGAAGAAGGGGGAGGGGGAGAAAGAGAGAGAAAGAGAGAGAGAGAGAGAAAAAAAAAAAGGGAGAAAGACAATAAGCTGAAAGAAAACGGGGTAGGGGTCGGGGTTGAGGAAGAGGAGAAGGAGGAGGGGGAGGAGGAGGAGGAGGAAGCGGAGGAGGAGGGGGAGGAGGAGGAGGAGGAGGAGGAGGAGGAGGAGGAGGCGGAGGAGGGGGAAGAGGGGGAGGAGGAGGAGGAGGAGGAGGGGGAAGAGGGGGGGGGGGAGGAGGAGGAGGAGGAGGAGGAGGAAGAGAGGGAGGAGGAGGAGGAGGGGGAGGAGGAGGGGTCGGGGTTGAGGAGGAGGAGGAAGAGGGGGAGGAGGAGGAGGAGGAGGAGGAGGAGGAGGGGAGGTCCAAGAGCAGGAAGGGTTAATTTACAACCGGTAGGTCGGGCTAATCATGAAGAGAAAATCAAAGTGGAAAATCAATAGCGTGGATTCGATTTAGGGGTAAGGCAAGATGGCGGAAGAGAAGGAAAGAGATTGATTTTTCTTAGAGCAATTAATCCAAAGAGGAATTTTTGTATTTCATTTTTTTTCTTCTTTCTTACTTTCCCATTTCTTCTTCTTCGTGGCATTATTTTTCATATTGTTATGATCTTAATTACTGTAATTATCATCATTATCGTTATCAGTATTGTCATTATTATTATCATAATCATTATTACTATTATTATTATTAATACTATTTATTATCATAAACATAATTACTCATAATATTACTATCGCCATCAGTCTCATCATCATAATCATCATCATCATCATCAAAAACTACACCCATTCTTGACAAATAGCTGAAGAAATAAGCCACGCCCCCAAACGGCTCTGATTGGTCGAGAGCTCAAAAAAAGGAGTGACTCTGATTACCAGCTGATTGAAAGGGTTACATGACTCACTGAAAATAAGTCCGGAAGTTCTCCTTTGTGAACACTTGAGAATGACATGAAAGGTTTTCTATATTTGCTTGAGTTTGAATTTTTGAAATTTTTAAATTCATTTATGAGTTGATTTTGAAATGAAAGGAAATGCTTTGTCAATTTGTTCGACGTTGAAATTCTAAGAAATGTTTAATCTATTTGCTTAACTTTGATCTGATGAAGAATGCTTTACTTAATTCCTTTGAAAGGAAAATGAATGCCTTATCAATTCACTCGGCTTTGAAATTCTTAGAAAT
>NW_028234414.1:44307767-44315267 GCF_977035675.1 Penaeus japonicus | reverse complement strand
CGAAGGAAGGAGGGGGGTGGGGGAGAAGGGGAGAAGGGAGAGAGGGGCGGGAAGCGGGAGAGGAGAGGGGGAGAAGAGGGGAGAGGGGGAGAAGCAGGGGTGGAGAGGGAGAGAGAGGGGGAGAAGATGGGGGGAGATAGGGGGAGGAGTGGCGGGAAGCGGGGGAGGAGAGGGGGAGGAGAGGGAGGGAAGAGGGGGGATAAGAGGGGAGAGAGGGGGGGAATGGAGGGGAGGAGGGGTGGATGGGAAAGGAGTTGCGATTTTATTTGCGATTTTGGAGATAAAAGGGATGAGAGGCAGGGAGGAGGGAGGGGTGGGGGTAGGAGAGGGAGAGTGGGATGTGGGAGGTATTGGATGGGAGGGGGTACAGGGGGAGAAGTGGGAAGGAAGGGAAGGTAGGAGGTGGAGGAAGAGAAGAGGGGGAAGAGGAGTAGGGAAGATGGAAGAAGAGGAGGTGGAGGATAGAGGAGGAGAGAAGACAAGGAAGGAGGAGGAGGGAAGAGGAGGAGGAGGAGGATAAGGGAAGAAGAGGAAGAGGAAATGGAAGAGAGGGAAGAAAGAAGGAGATAGAAATAGAGAAAAAGAAGGAAGGAGGGAATGATCGAATCAAATATAAAGTAGATAAGACGAGGTTGAAATCTCTCATACGTTTATAAAAAGTTGCGTCAAAATCAATGTTATTTTTTCAAATGATATTTTCCGTGTTGTTCTAAGACCTTTTCAAGTTCTTATATTTCTCATTCCCATTCTTAACTCCCGGTATCTCATTCATACCGTATAATTCAAGTACCATCAATACCATTATTGATCACCATTACCATCGTTCCAAAAGTCATAACACCCATTTTGAATTCAATCTTCCTTATCTTTCAGCAAACAAAGGATCCACACGAAATATCCACACGAAATATCCACACAAGAACTACCAGACTGTCAGTGATGCCACACACGCATAAAAATCTCCCATGTGCTCAAATTACCAACGGCCAGTCCAAGCACACATCCCAAGAAGGGCGTGCAGTTGCGTGCAAAAGCAATAGATTTTCTTAAACACAGTTATTGTTAAAGACCAAGTTATCCCAGATGCTTGTAAGTCTCTGCACTGACGCTATTGTACGCCTGTTAATGTCCTGCAGAGAGCGCTAAATTTGAGCGGTTTTGTGCTTCCCATTGTATACAAAGAGGGACTGTGTTGTGGAGTTAACTTTTGCGTTTGTATCTAAAAAAAAAGGGGGAATTTATATGTGCAACTGCATGCAGGTATGGGGCTATTGTCTTTGTTGTTGTAGTGTCATGGATTTTTTTGTTCAACTATGTAGAAATGTATTTTTTTTTCATTTTTTAAGGATATTTTATTCTTATTGGGTACTAATGCAGGCACGCAGGGACACACACACATATGCCCCGCAAGTACAAAGGAACACGCATCCCCTACCCCCTACCCCCCATACCTCCAAACATCCCCCCAACACACCCTCCCCATCCCCCCACCCCCCTCTCCCACTAACATACCCAGCATCCCCTCTCCCCCCACACCCAACAGACCCTCCTCCAACCCCCATCCCCCCTCCTCCCAACAACTCCCCCCATCCCCCCTCCCCCTCCTTCCAACACACACCCCTCTCCCCCCCACTCCCCCAACCGGACACACTTTCCCCTCCACCTCCTTCCTCATCCTGATTCCCTCTTTCTGCAAGATCTGCCATCCCTCCTGCAAGGGCGCCGGGGAATCAATGTGCAAATGAGTCGAAAATTGAATCAGAACTTATTCGGCTGCCGGATTAAAGAGAATGTAGTCTGCCGTTTTCCTGTTGCAACCTTCGTATTTTTTTTGGGCGTATTATCATATCAAAATGATTTCGTGGTGAGTGGAGAGCGCGGCTGTAATTTGATTTGCTTGCGTTTTATTGCCGGTTTTGCAAGACGAGGAAACTGGGTTAGTTTTTGTGTTTTTCTTTTTTTTCTTTCTTTTACTTTGGTTTATCAGTGGAATGTATTAAAAAAAAGTGTGTATGTATGTTTTTTTTTTTTTAGAGGGGGATACATATTTACATGCACGCACTAACACACACACACACACACACACACACACACACACACACACACAAACACACACACAAACATCTCTACAAACACACCCAATGACAAACAAACAAACAAACAAAAACATCCACACACTTCCTACATAACCTTTAAAAACAAACAAACAAACAAACAATATATATCATCCCACGCCACCAATAATCAGGAAAAAGAAATTACATACGTGTTTTATCAATCATCAATATTCTAAATATAGCTTTCCGAGAATGAAAGTGACGTTGACGACAAAAAAAGACTTCAGTGTATGACGTCATGCAATCGAACTCCATTGAATTCTTCTGTGCAACATCTTTAAGATTGCAAAAAAAAAAATAGATATTAAGAAAAAAAAGTTAGTCAGAGGAATGTCTATATTTTGAAGGAGAGGAGAGTGGAAGAGGGAAAAAGGGAAAAATATGATGATAATTAAGATAATGGAGGTAATTATGGTTACTTCAGATGATTGTGATGATAATGGCAAAGTACTGCTATAAGTGATAATGATATTGATAACAATAAAAGTAATAATGATGATAATGATGGTGATGATAAAAAAATTATTCTGACAAGCAAGACAATGAAATATAACAGCAATAATGATAATGGAAGTAATGGGAATAGTAATAACAATATTGACAACAAAGGAATGTTGATAAAATAATGATAGCAAACAGGATAATAACGATAACAATGATAATGATAAATAATAGCAGTAAATGAGATAAGAATTGTGATAACATAATTCTTTTGTTGAATATCAAAAGATAGTAAATAACATACGAATGGTAACAATATTGATGATAATGATAATAATAATAATAATAATAATAATAATAATGATTATAATAATGATAATGATAATGATGATAATAATAAAATAATAATAGTAATGGTAATGGTAATAATAATAACATTGATAATAATGATAATAATATTGAGAGAAAAAAAATACATTAAAGAAAACGGAAAAAATAGTTTTCAGTCTCTTTCTTCTGTCATTATTAATTTTCCTTCTTCTCTTTCCTCTCTCGTTCTCTCTTGCTTCTTAATTGTCTCTTTTCTTTTTTTCTCTCTTTCTTTTTTTTTCTTTTCAACTCTACTTTCATACTATTTTATTTCATATTACTCCATTTTTTCCTTTTTCTTTTTTCTTATTTTCCATGTCTTCTCTACCTTCTCTCCTCCCTTCTTCCTTCTATCTGATTTCTCTTTCTTTTTTCTCCTTTTTGAAAGATCTGTTCATCAACCTTGTTTGCTTGGCTCCTCTTTTTTCTCTCTTTCCTCTCTCTTTCTCTCTCTCTCTCTCCTCGCTTTCTCTCTCTCTCTCTCCCTCGCTTTTTCTCTCTTCTCTCTCTCTCTCTCTCTCTCTCTCTCTCTCTCTCTCCCTCGGTTTTTCTCTCTCCTCTCTCTTTTTATCTCTCTCTCTCTCCCTTCCCCTCTTCACCCCATAACGAAAGAAAGACGAATCGAAATAAGAGAGAGAAAAAGCAAACAAGCAAACAAGCAAGCCAAAAAAAGAAAAAAGAAAAAAAAGAAAAAGAAATACGTAATAAGCTTCATCCAAACACGACGTAATTCTCCATTACACTTCCATCTCCCCCTTTTTTTGAAGAGGGGAAAGCAGCGAGAAGGGGAAAAGCCAAAAACCGGTTTAAATATAAAAAGGAAGGCTATAAAAAAGAAAAGAAAAGGGGGGTGGGGGGAGGGGGGAGACGAGAGTTGGAAAATGGGGGAAGAGGAGGGGAAGGGGGGGGGAGTGAAATCCGTAGAGGTTTTCACAAAAGAAAGCAGGGAATAAGCATTGATTTTTCCCCTCTTTCTTTGTGTGCTTGCAGGGAAAGAGGGGGAGGAAATGAAGGATGGGGAGGGGGGAAGGGGGGAGGAGGCGGGATGTTGGTAGGGGTATGTAGAGGGGAGGGGAAGGGAGGGGAGATGAGAGCGTAGGCGGTAGAAAAAGGGGAGGAAAGGGGGGGAGGATGGCGTGGGCGGGGAGGCGATGGCGGTATGATAGGAAGAAAAAGATAGAGAGAGAGAGAGAGAGAGAGAGAGAGAGAGAGAGAGGGGGGGGGGGGGAGGAGTAGGTGGGAAAGGGGGGCAGAAAAAAGGGGGAGGAGCGGGTGTGTTGGCGGGGGAGGATAGGAAGAGGGGGGGGGGAGGGGCGAGTGTAAGAGAGATGAAGAAGGATCGAAAGAGATTGAGAGAGAGAGAGAGAGAGAAAGAGAGAGAGAGTGAGAGAGTGAGAGAGAGAGAGAGAGAGAGAGAGAGAGAGAGAGAGAGAGAGAGAGAGAGAGAGAGAGAGAGAGAGAGAGAGAGAGAGAGAGAGAGAGAGAGACAGACAGACAGAGAGGTGGGGGGGGGGGGGCTAGAGAGTGAGAGAGAGAGTGGTAGGGGGTAGAGAGAGAGATAGAGAGGGAGGGAGTGCGATAGGGTGAGAGGGAGGAAGAGAGAGAGAGAGAGACAGAAAGAGGGAAGAGTGGAGAGAGGGAGGGAGGTAGGGATATAGGGAGGGACATATTGCATGCAGGGGGAAGGGGGGAGAGGGGCAGCGCTCCCTCTATGCAAATCTGGCGTAGTTGATTAATATGGGATGACTGAACGAGCGAGCGAGCGAGAGAGAGAGAGAGAGAGAGAGAGAGAGAGAGAGAGAGAGAGAGAGAGAGAGAGAGAGAGAGAGAGAGAGAGAGAGAGAGAGAGAGAGAGAGAGAGAGAGAGAGAGAGAGAGAGAAAGTCACAGAAAGAGAGAGAAAGTCAGAGAGAGAGAGAGAGAGAGAGAGAGAGAAAATCACAGAAAGAGAGTGAAAAAAACACTCATATTTAGATTGTGCC
Source organism: Penaeus japonicus (assembly GCF_977035675.1). Classification (NCBI taxonomy): domain Eukaryota; kingdom Metazoa; phylum Arthropoda; class Malacostraca; order Decapoda; family Penaeidae; genus Penaeus; species Penaeus japonicus. The sequence goes on along the minus strand of NW_028234414.1, from coordinate 44,310,359 downwards.
TTTGAAAAATATATATATTCTTCTAGGAAATGAGATCATAGCGGGTACTTCATAGAAATATATATTTTAATGAAGGGAAATACACGTTATATAAGAGAGGGGAATCTGGATTTGCTTGCAGGCAGAATAAAGGAGTACGGAGTGTAGAAAATTGAAAGAGTGCGATAAGAAAAAAGAAATCAAGGAGAGAAGAGAAAGAGAAAGAGGAAGAGGGAAGGGTGGAAAGAAGGATATGAGAGAAAAGGAAGGAAAATCGGAGTAAAATGAAGATTAGATATATCTATAGATCAAAACAAATATAGATAGAACCAAAGAATGGAAAGAGAGAAATAAGGAACAGAAATAAATCGGTAACAGGATATATATATGTATAAGATAAAGAAAAAGAGGGAAAAGAGAGAGAGAGCAAAAAAATAGATTACTTAAAACCTATGCCACTAAGAAACAAACAAACAAACAAACACGCACAAAAAAGAAAAAGAAAAGAAAAAAAATGAAAAAAAAAATTAAACACTCAAAAACCTTGACGAAATGGCTTCCCTCTCCTTCCCCCAAAATCCTCGACGCCCATTTCCAAAAGCGCCCGAAAACCTTAGCTTCCCTCTTCCCCCCCTCCCCCTACTCCCCCTTCCCCCTCCCTCTCCTCCATCCTTCATCCTCCCCCCCCCCTCAAAAGTCCCAACAACGACGGAAACAAAACGGAATTTCTAAGTAACAGTTGTTGCTAGGCGGCCGCATGACGTTGAAGTAGATGGGACAGGCAGAGGGAGGCGGGGGAGGAGGAGGAGGAGGAGGAGGAGGAGGAGGAGGAGGAGGAGGAGGAGGAGGAGGAGGAGGAGGAGGAGGAGGAGGAGGAGGAGGAGGAGGAGGAGGAGGAGGAGGAGGAGAGGAGGAGGAGGAGGAGGAGGAGGAGGAGGAGGAGGAGGAGAAGGAGAAGGAGACGGAGGAGACGGAGGGGTGGGTGGGTGGGCGAGGGGATGGATGTTCGAGGGGGATGTGGGCGGAAGGTGGGGGGGTGGGGGGAGGGTTAGGGGGTGGAAATAAGAAAAGACGGAAGAGGGGGGGGAGGAGGAGGAGGAGGAGGAGGAGGAGGAGGAGGAGGGGGGGGGGGGAAGGAGGAGGAGGATGAGGACATGGAGGAGGACGAGGAGGAGGTGGTGGTGGTTATGGAAAAGGAAGAGGAAGCAGAGAAGGATATAGATGGTGGTGGTGGTGGTGGAGGAAGAAGAGAATAATGAGGAGAAAGAAGAGGTAATGGAGGAGAAAAGGGGGAGAAGGAGGTTGGAGGAGGAAGAAGAGGAGGTGAAGGAATAGTAAAAAGTTGAGTAGATAGTGAGAAGGGAGGAGAGGAGATGGGAGAAGGGGAAAAAAGGAGGAGGAGGAGGAATGGGAAAAGAAGGAGACAGAGGGGAACAGGAGGAGGAGGATTAGGAGGAGGAGGAAGGGGGGGGATAGGAGGGGGGAAGGGGACTGAAACAAAAGAGCACGTGAGGTTTCTGCGAGAGTGCGTGTGCTTGCAAGGGTGTGCATGTGCGTTTGGTTTTGTGTATTATCCACATCTTTCAATCTACTCAATCATCTGTCTATCTACCCAATTATCTATTAGCCTGTCTATCTATCTATCTATCAGTCTATCTACTTACCTACTTACTTGTATCTCTCTATGTATGTCAGTAGTTGTAAGTGTGAGTATGGGTATTTATAAGTATAAGTGTATAAGTATAAGTATAAGTGTATTTATAACTCAAATCTATTTTTAAATTTGTCTACAGTATATGTCTATCCATCATACTTATGATCTATATGTGTTTGTGTCTGTATGTTCGTCTGCGTATCTGAGCGTCTGTATGTCCACTGTAATATGTCTGTCTGTCTGTGGCAGTGTCTGCCTGTGTATGTGATATCAATTCAGTGTTTGATAAATCATTCTCTCTTATAATTCCTAGAACCTAAATTTTCTCGCTTTTCTCACCCGATCAAACAGGTAATACGCCTTTTGATCGGAGTTGTGTGACTCATACTAACAGCTGTTGTCGTGATGGGAAAAAGTTTAGACGTGTGTATTTTTTGGGGCAGTAAAAATATCCTGGCACGACTGAATGGTCAAACAATTTTTAGAAATTGTTTCGCCAATGCACTTAATAAACACATTCATAAATACAGACATACAAGCACACACTCACATTCACACTCATAGACACACACACACACACACACACACACAAACACACACTCTACCCCTTACACATACATAAATACAGACATACAAGCACACACTCACACACACACACACATACACACACACAAACAAACACACAAACACACACAACAAACACACACACACACACAAACACACACACGCACACACACTCACCCCTCCCCCCCACACACACACACACTCTACCCCTCATTCAGCGCTCCCATTCCCCATGCATGACGAAGGAGTCACGTCTCGTCCATCAATTTTTCATGACAGTCAGAGAGGGTAAGCGCCATTGTCGGGTTATCTTGAGTCTTACGGGGTAACCTGAGTTATGTGTGTACGCGTATGTGTACGTGTGTGTGTACGTGTGTGTACGTGGGCAGGGGCGT
>NW_028234414.1:44257767-44260267 GCF_977035675.1 Penaeus japonicus | reverse complement strand
CCTCGTGGTCTTTATTTAGAAAAGAGTAAAGAAAAAAAAGACCCGTATTAAGGATTTTAAAAAATCACAGACGGAGAGATTAATTTCATTCAGGCTCCCCATTTTGCTTCACTTAAGTACACCATTAACAAGACACAAAAATATTAAAGATTGTACTATGCACTTTTTTATCCGTGACCACTCGAAGGCAACAGTAGACGAGCAATTCCATGTGGTGATTTTTTCTCCCGATTAACAAAAGGATTTTTTTTTTCATTTATTTTTTAATATTTTTTTATGTGTACATATTTTTTTCTATTTTTTATCACTTGTGTGTCTTTTTCTTCGTGTTCATTCGATGTGAGTAAAAATATCTCTGGCTTTTTTTTTTCCTTTGGGCTTTTGGATAATTTTTGGAAATCTTTGTTTGAAGTTGGATAATGGCAGAGGGAATAAGGGGGAGGGGGAGAGGAGGGGGGAAAGGGGGGGAAAGGGAGGGGGACGAAGGGGGGAAGATAGGGGAGAGGAGGGAGGAAGGGAGGGGGGCGAGGGCGGAAAATAAGGGGGAGGGGGATAGATAGAATCTTGTAACGATTTTATGTTTGTTCGATAATGTGTAAAGATAATAAGACAAAAAAAAGAAAGAAGAATAATGACCATGAAAATAAAACTTCCCTCTTTTTCCTTCGTGATTAGCATAGTTTAATTCCAACATCACGTCGCTCGTTTCCTATCGCTGGAACCATAACGTAACGACGATAATCGGCGAACCATGTTGCCCGTTGTTGCACATTTTTGGGTGTTATAAAATCAATCCCTTTTTTCCCATCCTCCTCCTCCTCGCCCCCCCCCAAAAAAAAAAAAAAAAAAAAAAAAAAAAAAAAAAATCTCGATAACGTTGAAGAAAGTGAATATATACATCACACTTATGCATACTTAATCACATCGAAGGATTATAATAAATATAATCATTTTCAATAACCTTCTCCTCAGGTGCAATCCATCCTTCGTATTCGTGAGGGAGATAAGAGGCAATGCCGGGGATTAGGTGGGGCATTACGGGCATATCGTGAAAGTTGAGGGATCGTATCAGGCGAACGTATATCTATGCCCAGGATGTCTCATTATCATAAAAGATAATTGATCTAAAACGTGAGTTGGGAGTTCGGCCTGCTCCTTGTACCTCCTTTTTTCTTATCTTTATCTTCTTCTTCTTCTTCTCTCTTAGGTCCTCTTCTCCTCCTTCGTCTCCCTCTTCTATCCTCTCTCCTACTTCTTCTCTTCCCCTCGTCCTCCCTCTTTTTTATTTATGATCTTCCCTTTCCCTCTTCCTCTTCTCTCATCTCCCCTTCCCCCCTCCTCTTCCTCCTCTCCCGTCCCTCCTCCCTCCTGCCCCTCATCCTCCCTCTTCCTCTTCTCCCATCTCCCCTTCCCCTCATCCTCCCTCCTTCATTATATCCTTTCTCCCTCTCCCTCTTACTCTTCTCCCATCTCCCCTTCCTCTTCCTCGTCCTCCACTCCCGTCCCTCCCCCCTCCCCCCCTTGTCTCCTGCCCTCCCCTCCCCTCCCCCCCTTCACCTCTCCTTATCCCCCGGCTAACCAATGGGAGCGTGAGCTGCCACTTAAGACCCCCTCCCTCTCCCCCTCTCCCCCTCCCCCCGAAGGTTCTAACTTAAGGGGTCATTCTCTCGAGCTATTAGGTTGTGATTAGTGTACAGGCCCTTAAGTGCTAACTAGGTAGCTCGCGTTTGCTCCCCTCAATCCTTCCCCCCTACCCTTCAACCCCCACCCTCCCCCCTACACCTCCTTTCCTTCTACTTCCACCTCTCTTTCCCCTCCTTCCCCTCCTTTCCCCCTCCCCTACACACCCCCTTCCTCCATCCCCCCCCTTCCCATACCACGTACAGAGCCGTCCCTCCCCTCCCCCTTCCCCCTCCCCCTCCCCCCCCCTATACCCCTTCACCCCCCTATTGTTCGCCGTTGTATAAACAGGAAGACCGCCATGAATAAGCTGTTTGCACGCTTGTTGCCGCAGCTTTGTTCCGCAGGCGGCGGCTACTGCTGGGAGAGACTGGAAGCAGGAAGCGGGAGGGGGGGGGGGGAGGAGGGAAATGGGGAAGTGGGAAGGAGGTAGGAAGAAGGTGGTGGTGGAGGGGGGGAAGGAAAGGGAGAGGAGGGAAATGGGAAGTGGGAAGGAGGTAGGAAGGAGGTGGTGGGGGGGTGGGGGGGGGAGGAAAGGAGTGAAAGCAAAGGAGGGAAATCGAAGAGGGCGGGAGAGGAAAGCTGGATGAAAGCAAGATGAAGGAAGAGGGAAAAATATAATTGAGGAAAAGAAAAGGGTTGAAGGAGTGGGAATGGAGGAGGGTGGAAGAGGGAAGTAGGAAGGAAGGAAGAAAGTGGAGGAAAATAGGAAGGTAGGAGGGGAAGAAAAGGAGTAAAGGAGAAGGGTTGGAAGAAGGTGAGAGAGGAAAGGGGAGAGGAGGCACATGAAGGAAGAAAAAGAGACTGGAAGGAAGAAGAG
>NW_028234414.1:44247767-44250267 GCF_977035675.1 Penaeus japonicus | reverse complement strand
GCAGGGTGATGATGGAGGAAGTAGAGAGGAAGGAGAAGGGAACGAGAGAGAGGAGGGACGAGGATGCAAATGGAAGAAGAAAAGAGAAAAAAAAGGAAATGTTCAATGTCAGATTGATTGGTAAAGCGAAAGAGAAATAGAAATGGAAGGAGGAATAGTAGAAGAAAGAAAGTAAAACCGATAGACAAAGAATGAGATTAGAGATAAGAGATGAGAGAGAGAGAATGATAGATAGATAGATAGATAGATAGATAGAGAGAGAGAGAGAGAGAGAGAGAGAGAGAGAGAAAGAGAGAGATAGGAGAGATAAATAGATAGAAAGAAAAAACACCAAAGCGAAGTATTCAAATAGGAAAAAAATACAAAAAAGATAAACAAACAAGAAAAATGAAAAAATGAAAAAAAAGAAATAAGATAAAAACACACAAAATAGAAAAGAAAAACAAACAACAACAACAAAACGAAATAAGAGAAGGCAGACACCCCTCACCTGTTATAATGGATTTCTTATATTCTAATGGAACTTTTCTCGGAGTCGGTATCCCACCCCCTCCCCTCCCCTCCCTACCCCCTCCCCCCCTAATTGCAGCCATAAAATTGAAATTCACTTCACCGCGTCCATTAAGTTTCATCATTGTCAGGATACTATCGGTTTAATTAGGGTTATTTCAATAGAATCCCCCCCCTCCCCCTCTGCCCCTCCTGTCCTCCACCTCCCCCTCCCCCCCCTTTTTTTTTTTTTTCTTAAGGTAGGACGAAGGTCGGGCGTATGCAGTGTGGGAAATGCACGTCTTGTGGAGGTATTTATGGTTGGGAGGGACCTGTGTGGGTTTAGGGTGGTTGTCTGAGGTTGGGGTTTTGAGGGGGGGGGGTTAGTGGGGTTGGGTGGTGTGTGGGGGTTGGTGGTGGGGTTTGTTTGAGGTTGAGGTTTGGGGTGGTTTGTGGGGTTGGGTGGTGTGTGGAGGGTGGGGGTGTGTGGTGATGTGTAGTTAGAGTTTCTGGGGTTGGTGGTCTTAGTGATGTGGTGGTTGGTGGGGTAGATGGAGTTGGGGTTTGTTTGAAGTTGAGGTTTTGGGGTGGGGGGTTAGGGGGGTTGGGTGGTGTGTGGGGTGTGGGGGTGGGGGGTCTGGTGAAATGTAGTTAGAGTTTCTGGGGTTGGTGGTGGGGTAGATGGAGTTGGGTTTGTTTGAGGGGGGTTAGTGGGGTTTGGTGGTGTGGGGGAAGGGGTCTGGTGAAGTGTAGTTGAAGTTTCACGTGGTTGTGGGTGTTCTTGTGAGGATTCGAGTTTTGAGTTTTGAATATTAGTTCGTGGGTGTTTAAGTTGAGTTTCACGGGGTTGTCTGTTATGCTGAGAATGGGTAACTTTGAGGTTCTTAGATCGATGTTGTTGGGGTTAGTGGTGGGGTATTGAGGTAATCTTGAAGTTCTGGGGTTGCTGCTGTTGTTGGCCGGGGGATGGGGGTGAGGTTCAGGTTCAGGTTTTGGGGATTGTTGAAGTTAGATTGAGGTTAGAGGTTAGTTTTATCATCCTTTTCTATGAGGTTCTTTGAGACTGAGGTTCAAGCTAAGTTGAAGTTCATGATGTTTATATTTTTTGGAACGAGATATTCGTGGGTTGGAGTTTACAAACTGAGGTTTTGTAAATTAGGGGTTCTGGAAAATAGAACCTCCGAACTGGTTCACAAGTTCGGAGGATTCGAAGGCACATCATGCTGAATAACCATGGCTTGAAGATCAATGGGGTTCAATACACCTTCCGTGAGGTTCGTGGATCGAGTCATGACATTTTCGCGCTTGAATTCAGCTTATATCCGGTTCGTAGGAGAGGTTCATGCGCGGGGTTTGGTCATGATAAAGCGGCGAGTCTCGAGGCCGGAGAATCCAACAGACAATTGCTTTGTTGAGAGAAAGAGACACCTCTTCCCGGCGAAGGAAACAGCTGCTTTTACTTGATAAGACTTTGAGAGAGAGAGAGAGAAAGGGGGAGAGAGAGGGAGGGAGGGACAGAGAGAGGGGGGGAGGGAGAGAGGGAAAGGGAGGGAGGGAGGGAGGGAGGGAGAGAGAGAGAGAGAGAGAGAGAGAGAGAGAGAGAGAGAGAGAGAGAGAGAGAGAGAGAGAGAGAGAGAGAGAGAGAGAGAGAGAGAGAGAGAGAGAGAGAGAGAGAGAGACAGAGAGAGAGAGAGAGAGAGAGAAAGAGAGAGAGAGAGGGAGAGAGTGAGAGAGAGAGAGAAAGAGAGATAGAGAGAGATAGAGATAGAGATAGAGAGAGAGAGAAAGAGAAAGAGAAAGGCAAGAAGGGAGAGACGGTGAGAGAGAGTGAGAGTGAGAGAGAGAGGGGTGGAGGAGGGGGGAGAGAGAGAGAGGAAGAGAGAGAGAGAGAGATAGAGAGAGAAAATAAAAATAGAGAGAAAGAGAGAGAGAGAAAGAGAGAAAGAAAACGAAACAACATTGAGGTGGTGTTTAATAGTCCAATGAGGGTTTAAAATTAGATACTCAACAA
>NW_028234414.1:44237767-44242767 GCF_977035675.1 Penaeus japonicus | reverse complement strand
ACTCCCTGTACAATGCATTAATAATCATGTTGCAGTAGAGTCCATTTGGCGAAGACTTTCTTAACTATTTTCTTCCTTATGTCATTATTGGTTTTGTTATCCCTTTTCTCATCTCTTTAAATGTATTTTATTTTTTGTTTGTTTGTTTGTTTCGTCTCCTTCCTTTGATTGTTTCTTTAAGATGATTATTTTCTATCTATGTTTCTCTCTCCTTCGTTGGTATACTTTTTGTCTTCATTATCACAATTTTTTTTTTTTTTATCTATTTCTTATAAATTATAACAATCTTCGTCTTGCTCTTTAATTCTTTCTATATTCTCTCCTTTATTCCCTTCTTCGTCAGATCTCTCTCCTTCTTCGTCTTCTTCTCTGAGTCAATTATCATCCTATTTGTCCTCCTCATTACTCATAATACTCATAATTCTAAAAAATATAAAAAATCCACCTCATAAATTTTCTTTTAATCTCAATTCCCTCATGATTCTCGCTCTTTCCTCTGAACACCCACCTCTCCCTCCCTTATTTCCCTTCTCCCCCCACCTCCCTTCTCCCTAAATCCCCTCCCCCCAACCTCCCTTACCCCCGAATTCCCCTCCCTCCCCTCCCCTCCTCCCTCCTCTCTTACCTCCATCCTCCCCCCCCCCAACTCCCTATCCTTCATAATCCTTCCCCAGGATCCCCCACCTCTGCCCCTAACCCTCCTCCTCCCCCTCCCCCCCTCCACCTAAATCCCCTTAAACTTAGGTCATCAGTGGAAATTATGAGTTTGCTGACGGACGATGTAAGAATGAGGTTGTGCTTCGAGCGAGCGTGCCTGCGTGCTTGTGTGTGTGTGTGTGGGGGGGGGTGAGGGGGGGTGAGGGGGGTGAGGGGTGAGGGGGATGATGGGGATGTGGGGGATGGGGGGTGATGGGGGTGAGGGGTGTGAGGAGTGAAGGGGATGTGGAGGATGGGGGGGTGATAGGGGTGAAGGAGATGAGTTCGGGTGAAAGGAATGAGAGGTGAGGGGATGATGGGGATGAGAGGTGAGTGGGATGGGGGGGGGGGGGGAGATGGGGGGATGGGGATGAGTGGGGGTGGTGAGAGGTGAGGGGGGTGAGGGGGGTGATGGAGGTGAAGGGGATGTGGAGGATGGGGGGATGATGGAGGTGAGGGAGATGATTGGGGTTGAAGGGGATGAGAGATGAGTGGGGGTGAGGGAGATGAGTAGGGTTGAAAGGAATGAGAAGGTGAGTGGGGATGAGTCGGGGTGAAGGGGCGAGGGGGGTGATGGGGCAAGCGCGCACATACAGTCAACAACAGCGAGTAATTTACAGCCGACACGACCGGGTTGAGAGGGACGGACTAAAGGGTTAATGATTCTGCCAATCAACAGGCGGGACAGAAAGTCAACTTTATTAAGAGTTAGTGGGAGGTAATTAGCTCGCTGGCTCTCTGGCGGTCGGCTTCCGTGGTAATGAATCTATTACGCGGGTAATTACACCTTAATTACCTGCCGTGATGGACACAGGCGGCGGTGCATGGCCGGGCGACACTGATTTGAAAACATCATTCCGTTCCGGTTTTGTCTCTCTCTCTCTCTCTCTCTCTCTCTCTCTCTCTCTCTCTCTCTCTCTCTCTCTCTCTCTTTTTTCTTTTTTTTGTTGTTGCTTTCGCTCGAGCTCCAGTTTGGCTTTTGCGCACGGTTGCACTTTTTTGTTCTGAATGTAGATATACGAGTATTTGTGTATGCATAATCATATAAATATATATGCATATATATATATATATATATATATATATATATATATATATATATATATATATATATATACGTGTAAACACACAGCCTAACAATAATACACAAATATTTTCCTTTTTCGCTTTAACTTATTTCCAACATATTTTCTTTTCATATTTTTTCCCTTTCTTTCCTTTTTTCCTTCCGTCATTTCCCTTCTTCTCCTTCTCTCTTTTTGTTCTATTTCATCCCTTTCATTCGTCCGTTTCTCTCCCTCGTTCGCAATTCCTTCCAGTCTTCCCCCCATCCTGCGTCGCATACCATACACTCAACGACCAGACTACCAAACGACCAGACTACCAGACAACAGGACGACTAGACAACCAGACTACCAGACGACAGGACGACTAGACAACCAGACTACCAGACGACAGGACGACTAGACAACCAGACTACCAGACGACAGGACGACTAGACAACCAGACTACCAGACGACAGGACGACTAGACAACCAGACTACCAGACGACAGGACGACTAGACAACCAGACTACCAGACGACAGGACGACTAGACAACCAGACTACCAGACGACAGGACGACTAGACAACCAGACTACCAGACGACAGGACGACTAGACAACCAGACTACCAGACGACAGGACGACTAGACAACCAGACTGCCAGACGACAGGACGACTAGACAACCAGACTACCAGACGACAGGACGACTAGACAACCAGACTACCAGACGACAGGACGACTAGACAACCAGACTACCAGACGACAGGACGACTAGACAACCAGACTACCAGACGACAGGACGACTAGACAACCAGACTACCAGACGACAGGACGACTAGACAACCAGACTACCAGACGACAGGACGACTAGACAACCAGACTACCAGACGACAGGACGACTAGACAACCAGACTACCAGACGACAGGACGACTAGACAACCAGACTACCAGACGACAGGACGACTAGACAACCAGACTACCAGACGACAGGACGACTAGACAACCAGACTACCAGACGACAGGACGACTAGACAACCAGACTACCAGACGACAGGACGACTAGACAACCAGACTACCAGACGACAGGACGACTAGACAACCAGACTACCAGACGACAGGACGACTAGACAACCAGACTACCAGACGACAGGACGACTAGACAACCAGACTACCAGACGACAGGACGACTAGACAACCAGACTACCAGACGACAGGACGACTAGACAACCAGACTACCAGACGACAGGACGACTAGACAACCAAACGACCAGACGACCAGAAACTTGTCACACATCCCCCATCCCCAACCTCGCCGCCCACGCTCCACTCCGCCCGTCGTCCGCCGTGCCACATTAGGTCACGCCCTCACTGGGGCACGCCAACATTAAATTGAACTTAATTCATTCGTAGTCGCATTCAACCGCGGGGTTCAAAGGCTGGCAACAACTCCTTCGAAGTGAGGATGTCCTCAAGAGATGGCGACGCCCGCGGGTGACACGACGCCCGCGGAACACGACGCCCGCGGATGACACGCCGCCCGCGGAACACGACGCCCGCGGATAACGACGCCCGGGGATGACACGACGCCCGCGGAACACGCCGCACGCGGAACACGACGCCCGCGGAACACGCCGCCCGCGGAACACGACGCCCGCGGATAACGACGCCCACGGCTGACACGACGCCCGCGGATGACACGACGCCCGTGGATGACACACCGCCCGCGGATGACACGACGCCCGCGGATGACGAAAACGACGCCCATAAGACAGAAGCTCACTGTGGAAGGGTGGAAGACATTTCCTTTCTGAATTCGTATCATTATTAATAGATATAGAAACAAAGGAATTATGTATTAGATTATTGGAAAAATAATACTGATGATGATGAAAGATGAAATAGTAATAATACTAATAAAATGATAACAATGATGATTAAAAATAGTTATGATAATGAAAATAAGGATAATGAGGATAATGAAAAATAGTAATGATTAAGAATTTAATGAATAAGATACTAATCATGATGATGATAGTAATAATAGGGATGATGATTATAATGATAACAATAATGACAAAAATAAGAATCAGGATGATACATGATAATGACAATGATAATGATAACAATAACAATAATAATGATAATAACAATATTGATAATAATGATAATGACATTGATGACAATAATGATGATAGTGATGATAATGAGTGATGATAACGATAATAAAGATAATATAAATAATAACACCGATAATAATGATAATGATAATAACAATCATGATAATGATAATGATAGTAATGATAATGATGATGATAATGATAAAATAATGATTACTACAGTAACAAAAAGGATAATAATAATGATAATAACAGTCATAATCATTACCATCATCATTTTAATGATAACAGTAATAAAATGATAACACAAAAGATAATAATCATAATGACAAAATCAACACCAGACGCACCCACCTCACCCTATCCACCTTTCCCTCCGAAATTATTCTCCCTTTCTCCCCACGCCCATGGGCCGCCCACGCGCATCTCCGTGAGGGCGACAGCGGGGGGCCTGCGGGCGTTTCTAATAAGTCACGAGGGTTAATGCTGATGAGAACTCAGGAATCCGGACCAGGTCGTGTCTCTGGCTTCATGACTGAATTCATAACTGGGTTCATGAGTGACTTGGGTTCATGAGTGACTTGGGTTCGTGAGTGACTTGGGTTCATGAGTGACTTGGGTTCGTGAGTGACTTGGGTTCATGAGTGACTTGGGTTCATGAGTGACTTGGGTTCATGAGTGACTTGGGTTCATGAGTGACTTGGGTTCATGAGTGACTTGGGTTCATGAGTGACTTGGGTTCATGAGTGACTTGGGTTCATGAGTGACTTGGGTTCATGAGTGACTTGGGTTCATGAGTGACTTGGGTTCATGAGTGACTTGGGTTCATGAGTGACTAGAGGGATGATTAGATCTCATGACTGACTCTCTCTCTCTCTCTCTCTCATGCTGATGAGAACTCAGGAATCCGGACCAGGTCGTGTCTCTGGTTTCATGACTGAATTCATAACTGGGTTCATGAGTAACTTGGGTTCATGAGTGACTTGGGTTCATGAATGACTTGGGTTCATGAGTCACTTGGGTTCATGAGTGACTAGAGGGATGATTAGCTCTCATGACTGACTCTCTCTCTCTCTCATGATTTGACTGGTTTTCATGGCTGGCTAGTGTTCATGACTGGCTAAGGTTCATGAGTGGCTAAGG
>NW_028234414.1:44232767-44235267 GCF_977035675.1 Penaeus japonicus | reverse complement strand
CGAATACCACCCAGACGCAGACACACATACATACACATCCAAAGGTGACGGTGCACTATAATCACAAACGTTAACTATCATAATCAGTCAGCAGCCAGTCACTAATTACCTGCTCAGACTGTGTTCGATCGGCCTGCAGGTGTAAGAGGGAACTAGAAGGCCGCTTTGCTTTGATCTCCGCCAGTCGTCAGCCTCTGCCAGCCGTCACTCTCGGGTTTGCAATTGCTAAGGAGGGGGTTATTTTTTTCGTTTATTTTTTTTTTATTTTTTTATTTTTTTTATTATTGTTTTTTTTTTTTGTAAGTGAGGTTGGGACTAATTCTCTGAGGTTTGGATCGGGTGTTCGTTGTTGGGGTGTGTGTGTGTGTGGGGGGGGGGAGATGTCAGGGTTATTTTTTTTTTTTAGGTATGTGAGGTTGGGGTCGTCATTACATGAGGTGGGCAAATCTAAGGGGTTTGATTGGTGTTTTTTTTGTATTTTAGGTCGTTTTTTTGTCATATTTTTATTTATTTTTATTTTTTATTTAATTATTTATTATTATTATTATTATTTTTACAAATGAGGTGGAATCAGAATTTTCTCATTGATTTAATGCTATTTTCAAAGTAAGGGCGAAGCCATTTTAACATTAAAGTTTTGTGTTTTTACAAGTGAGGTCGAAACCATTTTTCTAATAATATTAGAAGTTCGTCTTTTTACAAGTAGGGTAATTTGTAAGTGGGTGTCTTCAAGAGGTAACTTGTATGTAGATATTATAAAGATATAGTTTGTAAGTGGATGTTGTAAAGAGCCTTTAAGTGGGTGTTGTAATGACATTGTTTATAAGTGGATGTTGTAAAGACATAACTTTTAAGTGGATGTTGTAAACACATTGCTTGTAAATAGATATTGTAAAGCCAGCTTATGGATGCTGTCAAGTGGTAGTTTGTTAGTTAGTATCTTGAATAGGTATTTTATAAGTGAGCGTTATAAAGAGGCAGCTTGTAAGTGGGTGTGCAGCGTGATTTGAGCGTGAGAGAGAGAGAGACAAGTGCAGGGTGGCGACGGCGGGGCAAATTCGTACTAATGCCTGGAACAGCGATAGGAACACCGATAGCATAATGAACGAGTGATGCCCGGGGAGCGATAGTGGGAGATGATAGCCCGCTGAGGGAGTGATGCAGCATCCTCGACTCCCTGGGAGGAAGGAAGAGAGAGAAAGAGGGAGGGAGAGACGAGGAAGGAGGGAGGGAGGGGGAGGGTGAGAGGGCGAGGTGAAGTGTGATAGAGGGAGGCAGGAAGGGATGGACGTGGGGTAGGGAGGGGCGTGTGTGTGCCACCCAGCGCCACAGAACTTATCTGATGCTCTTCCTCATGCCTCATGTCGGGGTATCGCATCTCGATCGCAAATTGAAAAGTTCCAGTTTTTACGGTCGATCCTCCGGGAGTAGTGCGCCGGCGCGGCCGCCCATGTCGACGGCATCCTAACCGCCCGGATTCCTACCCCGATGCCTTGTCCTCGCTCTCGCCGCCACCACGGAGGATGGGCGGCCCTCTCCTCCCATTTCAATTACGGAGAGGACGCCCGGAATTGAATTAATGAAAGCGCCGCCCTTATTCGGCGCGGGCGCGAGGCTTATACATAGCGCGGCGGGTCCGAGATCCATCCTTCTGATTGTTTATATTAACGACGTCTCGTTGCGATCTGTCGATTAATTCAGCCTCTAATTAGCTTCAGGTTTTTATCTTCACGCCCTCCGAGTAAGATGTATGATTGCAAGCACGAGGAAGGAGATAAACACGAATGATTTAAGAACTCGCCGCAAGGTTAGGCGGAATTGTTTTTTTCCCGCCATTTTTTTTCGCTCTTATACGGTAGTGTTGAAAACGAGGGACTGCAATGTATATCAAAATTAAGAGGGAAAGAAGAAGATTGAGAGATTAAATTACACATATCGATTGTAAATGATAAAAAGAAGAAATAAATAAAACACATTTCAAAAGAACCAAAAAAATATGAGGTCCGATATGAAATCCCCAAACCGTTAAAAACAAACAAAAAACAAAACACAAAACAGCTGCGCCCTTCGGATTCCCTCAAAGCACCCGAGACGGAGTTTTATCCGACAGAGGCGCATAATGACAAGCAAATTTGTTGATTAGTACGAACACTTGTCTTAAGCTAAGGTTAAGGGATGGGAGGAGCAGATAAGAGCGTGAATGAACGGCCGCCATTTGTCAGTTGGGTCTCTATCTCTCACTCGAATGGTCGGCCATCTTGTGATTTCTTGAGGATGGTGCTAGTTCATATCGTTCATTGTTTATTGTTATTACTTGTGCTATCATGGGTTGTATTTATCATCATCATTGCTTTTTGCCTTATATGATAATCGGTAATAGAATCAATGTGATTCAATTTATTCCTTGCTTGAACAAAAAGTTTTTCTGTCAGTTAGAGATGCGTAGTAGAAAACTGTAAAAAAACAATCGAAAAACATAATCAACAACAACAATATGATC
>NW_028234414.1:44222767-44227767 GCF_977035675.1 Penaeus japonicus | reverse complement strand
CTCCCACCACTACACCACTTTACATTTTCATCTCCACCCCCCCCACCCAAACCCAACTCCTCCACCCTGATCCCCTACCCTCCCCCCCCTCCCCACTCCTCTCGAGTATACCCAAGCCCCTCTACCAGTATACCCAATGCCCATCCTACAAACCCTCAGTGGGTATGCTTCGTGAATACCCATTTTTTTAGGGGGAGGGGAGAGGGGAGAGGGGAGTGGGGAAGGGTTGATGGGTATGCCTGAGTGATGGGAATAGCAGGAAGGGGAAGACAGTGTAAAAAGGGTATATGGAGGGGGAAGGGGGGGGGGAAGGAATGGAAGAGTAGGAGGTTAGAATAAGGTGGGGGGGGAGGAGGGAGGAGAAGGAGGTGAGGGTGAGTTGGTGGGGTGTGGTGGGGGTAGGAGGAGGTAGGAAGAGGGGGAGAGGGGAGGATGGAAAATTGGGAAGGAGGAGGAGGTAGGAAAAGGAGGAGGGAGGAAGGAAGAGGGAGAAGAGGATAAAGCAGTGTAAAGAAATGGGGTAGGCAGGAGGAGGAAGGAAGAGGAGGGGATGAGATGGGAGGAGAAGAGAAGGTTAAGAGGGGGGGGAGGGGGGAGTGTCAATTACTTTAGGACTTGGCGAAATATATTGGTATGTTCTCCACGGAGAGTAGGGGGAAGAGGAGGAGGAGTAGGAGGAGTAGGAGGAGGAGGAGAGGGAGTGGGAGGAGGAGAAGGAGGAGGAAGAAAAGGAGGAGAAGGAGAATAGGGAGGAGGAGGAGGAGGAGGAGGAGGAGGAGAAGAGGGAGGAGGAGGAGGAGGAGGAGGAGGAGGAGGAGGAGGAGGAGGAGGAGGAGGAGAAGGAGGAGGAGGAAGAGAAGGAGAATGAGAAGAGGGAGTAGGAGGAGGAGAAGTAGGAGGAGGAGAAGAGGGAGTAGTAGTAGGAGGAGGAAAAGAGGGAGTAGGAGGAGGAGGAGGAGAAAGAGGAGAAGGCAGGGATGGAGGAGGAGGAGAAGGAGGAGGAGGAGGAAGAGGACGAGAAAGAGGAAGAGGAGGAGGAGGAGGAGGAAAGAGAATTAGGAGGAGGAAGAGGAGAAGAAGGAGAGAGGAGGAAAGAGAATTAGGAGAAGGAAGAAAAGAAGGAGGAGGAAGAGGAGGAGAAGGAGAAGAAGAAAGAGGAAGTGGAGGAGGAGGTGGAGAAGAAGGAGAAGTGGAGTAGGAGGAGGAGGAGTAGGAGGAAGGAGGGGGGAGGAGAAGGAGAAAGAACAGGATGAAATGAATGAGAGAAATAATAACAATAATAAGAAGAATAAAATATAAAGAGAAGAAAAAGAACAGAAGGAAAGAGACAGGGTAGCGAAGACGTAAGATGAAAAAAAAAAAAAAAAATGGAGAGTGGGTTAAAGAAGAAGAAAGAAAAAAATTAAAGAAAATGACAAGAGCTGAGTAATGGCCGACTTACTATAGACAACCATACTTACATAATATTTACATGTAAACAAACTCATTTGCATAAAATCCGCACTCGCTCACAAGAGATGCACACACACACACACACACACACACACACACGCACGCACACACACAAACAAACATATACACATACAAACACACACACACACAAACAAACACACACACACATAGCTACACATAAAAAAAACAAATACATAATAGACATCCGATCATCTCGAAACATAAGCATTAAAGATCATCTCCTTGCCATTACAGCATCCCCACTTCCTTGCCTTAGATGAAGCAGACGAAACAAGATGCAGCATCCGAACCATTACCCTTCACAGGCGAGAAATAACTTCAGGAAAAGTAAGTCCCTATATGCAAACTTAAGGCGATGAGGGTTCGGTTGGGATAACTAGCAGAGACTATTGAGGGGACTAGTAATCGCTAGCCCGAGCATTTGTCTGACTACTTGGCTATTCATCATTTCAAGAAGGGAGGGAGTTGGTGTTCAAGATTGAGGAAGTTTCAGGTGAACTTCCTATTCTGAAATACAAAAAAGGGAAAAAAAAGAAAGAAAGAAGAAAAAAAGAAAAAAGAATTAGCGACTCTTTCCAGTGGATCAGGCAAGATTACACATGATTATACCCGAGGCATATAATTAATGTGAAACACAACACAGATTTACGAGTTCAAGCACGGGGGGGGGGGGCCCAAAATTTAGCTAGGTTTTTTTTAAAAAACATAAAAAAAAAAAAAAAAAAAAAATAAAAACAAAAAAAAAAAAAATTATTGGGGGGCAAAAGGGGGGGGGACAATGACATACTACTAGTTTCATGATATTAAAAAGACTAGCGGCGGCCACGCGCTTCTGGGTGATCAAAACATGGGGGCAGAAGTTACACGTATCATAACACGTTGAACAGCTGTTTCTTGTCGGCAAGGGACAAACCAAACGAGCTGCTCCCTAATCTATATAGCTGTCCGCGCCCTCTACTCGCCTTTCAGTTAAAAAAAAAGAAAGAAAAAAAGACAAACACAACAGACACACACACTCCCCTATCAGTGGGATCGTCATTACCAAAACAACACCTGGGCGCCGTTTTCTTTATGGCAGAGCAGCAGTCGGCAGCGGAGGACCAGCGAGAAAGCGGGACCAGCGGAGTTCGAGCAGAGTCGCAGCGGGACAGCGCAGCGGACACACCAGCAGCGGACAGCGGAGTCACCAGCGGAGAGCGAGAGACAGCAGCGACACTGAGGTCGAGTGTAGGGGTTACCCTAAGAAACGTGGGGGTACTGTCGGGAGGAGCGGTGCGTTGTGTTTGCGTTCGGAGGAGGTGCTGTAGGTGCCGCCCCCCAGGCCGAGCCGGGGTTGTTTTTATTGCTTCGCTCACGGGGACGAGGAGTACTAACTCTTCAGGCTCTTGGCTTGGCATGAGCTTACTAGGGTGTTTGTTTTTGGCGGGCTTTGACAGGGTTATGTGATTTTTTAATACCTCCACGTGTCGCACGCGTATTCCCGCTATTGGCAAGGGCGGCGGACCCAATAAAACACCTGGACGCACCAACAACCCTTTAACATATACGATAACTCGCGCAGATCTATACACGTCACTCACCCTTCCACACAAACGCACGCAAACACACACACACATTAACACACACACACACACACACATTAACACACACACACACACACACACACACACACACACATTAACACACACACACACACACACACACACATTAACAGACACACACACGTACACACAGAAATACACACATCACCCGTCCACACACAAAGCAAAAGGAAAGAAAATACAGAATAGCACAAAAAAAAGGCTATATAATTATATTTTCTTCTTTTGTTTCGCCCCTCACCCGTCCCCCCCAATTATTTTTCTTCCTCGCTCGCCGTCTTAATAACAGTGATTATATAAGGAAATCAGGAGCTTTGGAGAAGCTTTTTCCCTTTTTCCTATTTGCTTCCTTCTTCTTGCTTCCTTCCTTTTCTTCTCTTTCCTCCCTCTTTCTTCCGAGTTATTCACAAATTTCGCGAGGAACGAGGTAACGATAAAGAATATATTGCACATAATTTCGTCCCTGATCTAATCCCTTGAAAACAGGACCTTCAACCTTGCAACAGGACCTGAGACGGATCCTTGCAACATTGGATCGGCAGGTTACGTTTCGTCTCTTTGATCATTCACCTTCGGATAATGAGTCTCGGGTGATTTTCGTTGCATTTATAACGAGTCACTAAAGGTCTTTTTAAAAAATTACACAACGGTTATGGTTAAAAAAAAAAAAAAAAAAGGGACGTGTTTTGTTTATGGCCCCACCCCACACACCACACAACCCCCCCTTGGTTTATGATTCATTATTTTTTTCTTTATTTTCTTTTTTTTTTTTTTACAGGTATTCGTGGGATGCAATGA
Organism: Penaeus japonicus; assembly: GCF_977035675.1. NCBI lineage: Eukaryota > Metazoa > Arthropoda > Malacostraca > Decapoda > Penaeidae > Penaeus > Penaeus japonicus. The sequence continues at coordinate 44,223,895 of NW_028234414.1, read as the reverse complement.
CCCCTCCCCCCGCTCTTCCTTCTCACCTTTTTTTTTTCTTTTTTATTTTTTTTGTTTTCTTTTTTGTTATTTTCAATCTTTCTATATTTTTCTTTCCCCTTTCTTTTTTTTCACTTCGTTCTCTCTCAAATTTTCTTCAAATCTCTTCGTTATTTTATTAATTATTGTGAAATGGATTATGGCGTGTGATAAGGGGTGGGTGGGGTGGGTGGGGTGGGGGGGTCGATGATAGTAATGATGTAGGCAATTATAATCTTTATCTTTATGTGATCACCATTTGTGCCTTCTTTGTCACCATTATCACCATCATCATTGCTAACATTATCATTATCATTACTACTACCATTATTAACATTATCATTATCATCGTTGTCGTTACTATAATTTTTGTTAATGTTATGATTATCCTTGTTATCTTTAACATTATTATTACAAATATTATTATCATCATTATCATCATTGTTACCATTACCACTATCATTACCATTGACATTATTATTATTACTATTATCATCACATTGTCATCATCATTATTATTATCATCATCATCATCATTGTCATTATTATTATCATTGTCATTATCATTATCATCATCGCCATTACTGTCATCATTATCATATACTCCCCTTCAGTTCCTCTTTAGTCTATCCCCCCCCCCCAAACCACCACCTTTTAAAATTCCATAGCACACCCTACACCATACTTACACAACTCATCATTCCTTCATCACTCTCATCATCATCACCATCATCATCATCATCATCATCATCATCATCATCATCATCATCCTACCCTACAGTGAAGCCTCATTCATACACCTTTTAACAATGACAATGATATAAACATTTCCGCTGTCTTCTTGTCTCATCAAAGTGGCACCCAAACAGTGCCAGACAGGGCGGCTGGCATTAATATGTTAGGCACAGCGACACTCTTCGGATATTTCATTTCACGCATGTCTTAATGTTATGTTATAAACAGCTCTGACAACAGTGTTTATTAACTGATGCAGAGAGAGAGAGGGAGGGAGTGGGAGGGGAGGAGGAGAGGGGGGTGGGATGAGATGGGAGAGTGGGAGTAGAGGGAGAGGGCAGAGGGAGAGGGGACGGAGAGGGGAGAGGTGAGAGG
>NW_028234414.1:44187767-44205267 GCF_977035675.1 Penaeus japonicus | reverse complement strand
GTGCAAAAAGAAGGATTTGGCAAACAAGAGAAAAACAAAAAACAAAAGCATGTTGAAAGGAAAAAGAAAGAGAATCAAATAAAGTAAAACGAAGGGAGAAAGAATAAAAAGGAGAAGGGAAATAAAGAAGAAGAAATAGAAGAATCACATGAAGAAGAATAAGAAGATTATCATAATTATTGGTATCATTATCATCATCATTATTATTACTAGTATTAGTAGAAGGAAAAAAAGATAAGAAGAAAAAAAAGTAAAAAAAAAAACAAAAAAACGAAGAAAGTGAAAAAGCAGATTAAGAAAAAAGAAAAGAAAACCAAACAACAAGAATAAATCTAACGAAAAGAGAGAGAGAGAGAGAGAGAGAGAGAGAGAGAGAGAGAGAGAGAGAGAGAGAGAGAGAGAGAGAGAGAGAGAGAGAGAGAGAGAGAGAAGACGGAGACAAGACCGGAGAAGACGCGCCCAAGACAAAGACAAGACACCCTCAAGATGCAGAATCGGAAGGGCGAGGAGGCTCCGAAGTCTTACAGGAAGGAAATAACACACAGAGGCGCCCAAACTGCCCCTTCGAGCGAACCCCGCAAACACGCCCACTTTGGTACGTCTTTTGAATAATCACAAACAGAGATATATATGTCTTCGGGGAATGCAGATTGGGATTCAACACTGTCTCTGTCTGCCTGTCTGTCTTTCTCTCTCTCTTTGCTTTTTTTGTTATTCTTTTTTTTTTCTCTCTTTTATTTTTCTCTTTCTTTTCCTTGTTTATTACTCTTTTTCTTTCCGTCTCTATTCCTTCTTTTTCTGTGTCTTTTTCTCTCCGTCTCTCTCACTCTCTCTTTCTCTTAATCATTTTTTTTTTCACTCCCTCTTTCTCCTCCCTCCCATTCTTCCCTCTCATACGTACAAATAGTTCCGCGGTAGAAAGGCAGCAGAAGGGGGGGGGGGGTAGGGGAGTCGGTGGGGGTAGGGGGTGGAGATGTCAAATGCAGGAAGTACATCCTCTCTAACTGTTTGTCTGTCTGTCTGTTTATCTTTTTATGTCACACTAATGTATCTATTTATCAATCTGTCTATTCGTATCTCCCATTCATTATTTGTCTTCGTCTCTCTCTCTTTGTCTCTCTATCTCTCTCTCTCCTCTCTTATCTATCTATCTCTATCTATCTATATTTATATCTATCTCTATCTATCTATCTATATACATATACATATGCATATATATATTATATATATATATATATTATATATATATATATATTATATATATATATATATATATATATATATATTATATATATATATATATATATTATATATATAATATATAATATATATATATATATATATATATATATATTATATATATATATATATTATTATATATATATATTATATATATATATATATATATATATATATATATATATATATATATTATATATAATATATATATATATTATATATATATATATATATATATACATATATATATTTATATCTATATATATTTTCCCTCTCCCCTTTCCACCACTCTGACCGTTATCTTCTCTTTATTCGTTCTTCTTACTACTGTCCACATAAGTCACACCTCGCGAGTTTGGGGGAAGGCAGGAAGGAGGGAAGTGAAGAGGGAGGAGGAGTAGGAGGAGGGGGAGGGGTAGGTGGAATGTAGTCCATCTGACACCACTTTGGGAGATCCCACTTTCCCCTTCCTTCGTCCCTTTTCCCCTCATCCTCCCCTCTTCTTCCTCCCGTCTTTTTTTTCCTCTGCTCTCCTCCTCTTCATCCTCCTTCCTCCCTCTTCCTTGCCCCTCCTCCCCTTCTCTTACTCCTCCATCTTCCCCTCTTTCTCTTCGCTCCTCCCCTCCTCGCCCCTCTCCTATTCCATCTCCCATTCTCTTCCTCCGCGTTCCTCCCCTCTTCCCCTCCTCTTACTCCTCCATCTTCCCCTCTTCCTTCTCCCCTCCTCTTCCTCCTCGCTCCTCCCCTCTTCCCTTACTCTTCCTCCACCCTCCTTCCCTCCTCTTCTTCTACCTCTCTCCTCCTCTCCTCCTCCTCCCTCCTCCTCCTCCCTTTCCTCCCCCCTTTCCTCCTCCTTCTCCTCCTCACCCTTCCTCCCCCTTCCTCCTCCTCCTCCTCCTCCTCCTTCTTTGCGACCACCCTAGACGGCGTTCTCAGGGTGGCAAAGGCGGGAGCTCTTGAGTTATGTGACAAGGGATGTGATGCCTGCAATTTGTCAGGACTGCAGTTGTGTGTGTGCGTGCGCGTGTGTTTACGTGCTTGTGGGTGTTTCTTTTTGTGTGTGTGTGTGTGTGTGTTTGGGTGGTTTTGTGTTTGTGTGTGTGTGTGGATTTGGATTTGTTGCTTGTGTGTGTTTGTGTTTGTTAGTAGTTTGTTTGTTTGTGTGTGTGTTTGGGTGGTTATGTGTGTGTGCGTGTGTGTGGATTTGTTGTTTGTGTGTGTTGTGTGTGAGTTTGTTGCTTGTATGTGTTTCTCTGTGTGTGTGTGTGTTTGTGTTTGTTTGTTAGGTAGTTTGTTTGTGTGTGTGTGTGTTTGTTTGGTAGTTAGTGGTCTGTGTTTGCGTGTACTTCTGTACTTGTGTGTGTTTGTCCCTTCATGCGCACTGTGTTTGTGGCTCAGTTTGACAGATGGGCACTACGTCGGCACTACGTGGCACTCTTGAAAAGCCATAACCGAATGAGAATCGAGGTGAAAGTGTAAGTAAATAATGAACAAAAAAATAGGCAGAATTTATGGTGACATAAACCCAAGAAAAAAATATACGTTTTTTTAGGGAATGATTTACACTCGAACATGAAGTAGTTCCCGTCCCGCCCGCTCTTTCGCTTTCTGTCAGTTCGTGTTTTTTCTTTCTTTCTCTCTCTTTCTTTCTCTTTATCTATCTCTCTCTCTGTCTGTTTGTCTGTGTCTCTCTTTTTCTGTCTCAAACTCTATCTCTCTCTCTGTCTGTTTGTCTGTGTCTCTTTCTCTCTCTGTCTCTGTCTCTGTCTCTGTCTCTCTCTCTGTCTCACCCTCCCCTCTCTCCCTTCCTCCCTTCCTCCCTCCCTTCCTCCCCTCTCCCTCCCTCTCTCTCTCTCTTTCCTTTCATTCTCGCCCCTTCCTCTCACATCCTCCCCCTCTAGTCCTATATTTCACCCAGCCTGGGCTATTCTGCGCTAGCCCTTCACAATAGCCCTAACATAATTATTTCTAAGAATGATCTAACCGCAAGAGACATAAATAATCCTTGGTGTTAGGATGGCAGCCAGAGGGAGAGGGGAGGGTGGGGTGGGTGTAGGGAAGGGAGGGGGAGTGGGAGGGGAGTGGGAGGGAGGAGACTGTGGGGAGTGTAGGAGTAAGGCGGGGAGTGATAGGGATGGAGAGGGAGTAAGGAGGGGAAGGAGGAGGGGAAGGGGGAGGGAATGGGGAGGTGGAGGAGGAGGAGGGGAAGTGTGGAGGGTGAAGGTGGAGGGGGAGGGGGAGGAGAGGGAGGAGGAGGAGGAGAAGGAGGGGGAGGAGGGAGGGAGGTGGCACTGTGCCTCTGCTTACCCCGGGGGCATCGTCGGTGTGGTGTTACAGGCATGCGGTGGCAGTGGGTGGCAAAAATGTCGCAGGGGGAAGGTAGTGTGAAGGGAGGGAAACTAGGCACTAAATATACTGGTAGATACACTAGTAGATACGGTGGTAGGTTCACTGGTAGATAGACACTTGTAGATATGATGGTAGAGGCACTGATAGAATGATTGGTTGATATCATGGTAGGACCACTGATAGATGTACTGATACATATGGTGGTAGATGCCCTGGTATATTCACTGGTAGATATCGTGGTAGGTGCGCTGGTAGGTACACTAGTAGATGTGATGGTAGATGCATTCGTAAATAAGGTAGCAGTGGTAGACATACCTTTATGTACTTTAGTAAACATGACACTATATAGACTGAAGGCTGTGGATAACATAAGATGAGTAAGGTATATAACTTGGAGTGAGTCTGTGCGAGTCAGGGTGAGTCACGGTGAGTCGGGGTGAGTCAGGATGAGTTGAGGTGAGTCATGGTGATTCAGAATGAGCTAGGGTGAGGCTGTGAGAGTGAGGGTGAGTAAGGGTTAGTCTGTGCGAGTCAGGGTGATTAAGGATGAATCTGGGTGAGTCAAGATGAGACAAGGAGTCAGGGTGAGTCAGGGCGAGTCAGGCTGAGTCAGGGTGAGGCGATGATAGCCAGAGAATCAGATACAAAACGAGTGATTCCTAATAAAACTAATACCACGAAATACATCACGTAATGATATAGTGATGCGTCACTTGAAAATACATCCAATTAATTTATCAAAAGTAAAATTACAGTGATGATGGGTACAGTTAGATGGAAGGGAATGAATTGGACAATAATTCTATAATTATAGAATAACAAAAAGAGAATACTAATTACCCTACGAGCATTAAGAGAGGTAATGTGTTGGTGAAGATGATGATGATGATGGTGATAATGATGATGATGATAATGATGACTGGGTTTCCTGTTAGTATATATATATCTTTCTTTATAAACATCATCATCGTTTTATTTCCATTATTCATGTCATCTTTATTAATGTCTTATCATCATCATTATCATTAGTGTTATCATTATTATTTACAATATCTTCATCATTATTATTAATGCCATTAACATTATCATTATTATCACTATCATTATCATTATTCTTATAATTATTCCTAGTCACAATGATGATAATGATGATTAACATTGCCAGTACTATTATAATCATCATTATCTTATCATGACAAAAGAGATAGAGAGAGAGAGAGAAAGAGAAAGAGCGAGAGAGAGAGAGAGAGATAAAGAGAAAGACCGAGAGAGAGATATAAATAGAGAAAGAGAGAGAGAGAGAGAGATAGATATATAGATAGATAGATAGAGAGAGAGATAGAGAGAGGAAAAAAGAAAGAAAGAGAGAGATAGAAAGATAAAAATTGACAGAATGTGAATTTTTGAAAAGCCAATAATTACGTCATACAAAAAAAAAAAAAAAAAACATACCTGTTAGCTAGAACAGTTTTTCCCTCTTATTTCTTATGCCGCATTTTCCCTCCTTTCTTTGTTTTAACTAACCCATTCACCGTGTAATTCATTTTGATTTGATGGATAGTGTGATGGAGACTCTCCTTCGTGATTAGCTAGAATACTAGGATTATCAGTGAACTCGACTAGTATACTAGGTTATTGTTAGTTTCTTAGTACCTATAGAAACAGCGTTGTATTTTTTTTCTTTCCGAATACAGCAGCAGTAGTTTTAAGTAGTAGTAGTAGTAGTAGTAAAGGAAGATGATTAAGTAGGGGTAGCAGGAGTAGTAGTAGAAGTAATAGTTTTAGTTGTAGTAGTAATAGTAATGATAGTGGTAGTAGTAGTAGTAGAAGATGAAGCAGAAAAAGAAGAAGAAGAGGAGGAGGAGGGAGACGAGATGATGCAGAATAATAATGATAATAATGATAATGATAATAATAATAATAATAAGAGGAGGAGGAGGAAAAGGAGATGATGCAGAAAAAGGAGAAAAAAGAGGAAGAGGAGGGAGATGAAGATTCGAAGACAAAGACTAAGGAGAAAACACAACAAACAATATCCTAAAAAAGTCAAAAGAAAGAAAAGTCGCAATACAACATCAGTTGCAATCCGTTGATGAATTCGTCCAACTTAGTATCTCTTAAAGACTTGAAGTGATGGCACGATACTGTCATGCAATGCAACGATAGCAATCATGACTGTCGAACGATAATTCTTTTTTTCTTTTTTTTCATTCGGTCCTCAAAATGCGAGTAGTATGACATGTGTGTGTTAACATGAGATTTGAGATGATAAAACGAGCTCCTCTCAACTTCCCAAAAGGAGGATATTGAAATTTATGGGACAGTTAAGCAAAAAGACATGTTGAAATTCCCTAATGAATGGTAATGCAGTCTGGGGCAGCTTCATTAGAGAGAAAAGTTGCATACACACATTAATGAAACAGAACTAATGAACACAATCTCACGTGTCAGCATAACTGGTTTTGGACCACCTGAACTAGGGAGAGAGAAAGAGAGGAGAGATAGATAGATAGAGAGAGAGAGAGAGAAAGAGAGAGATAGATAGAGAAAGAAAGAAAGAAAGAGAGGAGAGATAGATAGATAGAAAGAGAGAGAGAGAGATAGATAGAGAGAGAAAGAGAGAGATAGATAGATAGAGAGAGAGAGAAAGAGAGATAGATAGATAGAGAGAGAGAGATAGATAGAGAGAGAAAGAGAGAAAGAGAGAGAGAGATAGGGAGAGAAGATGATAGAATGATGGATAGATATAGAATAGAGAGAGAGAGTAGTGGAGGGAAAAGGAGCTTTGGAGCATTAGAAGGAGTGAGAGAGAGAAACAGAAAAAGAGAGAGATAGTGAGAGACTGATATAACGACAGAGAGAGAGAAAGAGAGTGAAAGAGACAGAGATAAGGAGAGAGCAGGAGAGAGAAAAAGATAGAGAAGGAGACTGGGAGAGATAAAGAAAGAGAAAGGGAGAAATAAAACAAGCTAAAGAGAAATATAAAAAAAAACAACAAAAAACTAAAAACAAACAAACAACGAATATAACAGCAACAAAAACAATAACCCCAAACCACACACATCCACCAACAAGATCCAGCAAAATACTCAATCTACCCTTGCCCCCCCCAAAAAAAAAAAAAAAATGTCCATAATTCCAACGAACCAAGAAGTATAAGATTGTAAACATCTCGCCAGACACATGTTCAACACAGCGTGGGCGTGCAGAGGTCGTTTTGCTTGGTGGAAATGACATACAATCTTTCCTTTGATGATATGCATTTCTTGCTTTGACGTCGCACTAAGCTGGGAGAAATCGGCGACTGTATCAAAGATTGGTAGAGAGGACACAGAGAGAGAGAGAGGGGGGGGGGAGGGAGACGAGGAGGGATAGAGAGAAGGGGGGGGGGGACGAGGAGGGATAGAGAGAGGGGGAGAGATTAAAGATTGGTATTGAGAGAAAGAGTGGGGAAGGAAGAAATAAAGAGGGGAAGAGGAGGAAGAGAGATAGAGGAGAGAGGGGGGGCTGAAAGAGGGAGAGAGGGAGAGATTAAAGATTGGTATGGAGAGAAAGAAGAGAGGGGGAGGAAGAGAGAAATAGGAGAGGGGTGAGGGGCTGAAAGAGAGAGGGAGAGCTTAAAGAATGGTATATATAGAAAGGGGAGAGGGGGGGTAGCTGAAAGAGAGAAGGAGAGAGGAAGAATAAGAGATTAAAGACTGTGTGGAGAGAGTGAAAGAGAAGAGGGGGTAATAGAGAGTAAACAGAGAAAAGAGATTAAAGACTGGTACGGAGAGAAAAAAGAGATGGGGAGGAAGAGTGACAAAAAGGTGAGGAAGACGAAAGATTGAGTGAGAAAGAGAGGGACTGGAGGGCGAGAGTGGGAGGAATCTGAAATAATATATATGTATATACATAATATATATAGCAAATAAATAGCTGAGGCAAGTTGTATAAGAATGGCAAATTAGTTAAGATAAAAGAAAACGAAGCTAGATATTGACAAAATGAAAGACAAAATCTAAAAAAACAAACGAGAACAAAAAATAAAAAAGATGAAACAACCAAACGATCAAACAATCAAACAACCAAACGATCAAACGACCGAATAACCAAACGATCAAACAACCAAATAACCAAACGATCAAACAACCGAACGACGAAACAACCAAACGATCAAACAACCGAACGACGAAACAACCAAACGATCAAACAACCGAACGACGAAACAACCAAACGATCAAACAACCGAACAACCAAAGAATCAAACAACCGAACAACCAAAAGATCAATCAAACAACCAAATAACCAAACAACCGAACGACTGAAAGATCAAACAACCGAACGATGAAACAACCAAACAACCAAACGATCAAACAACCAAACGACCGAACAACCAAACGATCAAACAACAACATGATCAAACAACCAAACAATCAAACAACCGAACAACCAAAAGATCAAACAACCAAACAACCAAATAATCAAACAATCAAACAACCGAACAACCAACCCCCCAACCCCCCCCCAAATAAAAAGCATCCTACAACCTCCCGGAAGCACATCAGACAAAACCACAAATCTCCCTCTCACTCTCCCCCTAACCCCCCCAACCCCCCCTCCCCCCTCCTCTTCCTCCTCCTCCTACTCCGTCGGCGATGTAGCGAAGGCACATAAAAAACAACATCCCTGGCAGCATGTTGTTGTGGTAAACAAAGGGAGACGAGAAGAAGAACAAACAGGAACAAACAGACGCCTTCGTCAGTAGAAGGGGGGGGGGGGTATGCAGTGTTATGGGAGCTCGTGTTTCTGCTTCGCCTTCTGTCGTATTTTTTTTTTTCTTTTTTCTTTTCTTTTTTTCGTGTTGTGAATTCTGTAGTGATGTGTTGTTTTGCTTCGTTTTGTTTTCTTTGTATTTCTAGTTTGTTTCTTTTTAGTTATCTTGTATCATTATTTTTATTATTTCTTGTGTTATCGTTATTGTTATTATTACTATCATTATTATCCTTGATAGTCTCATTAGTATTGCCAATATTGTTTGTATCATCTACATTATTATAATCTCAATTTTCAGAATTATCATTATCATCATCTATATATTTATTTTCACTATCATTATCATTATTATCCTAATATGGGAGGAAATCGTTAATCACAGAGATAATACACAACTTTTATCATAACTACCATCATACTTTTGTGCAAAGACGATCGATCGCAAACAGCCATGTGAATAATCCCACACATCAAACAAACAAACACAAACACATCTCTAATACAAAACAAACAAACAACAACAAAACAGAAAATCAAAGACACGACGGTTTCTTTTGCTTGCGTAATCTTTCGGTGGAAGAACCCACACATTTCCTCCTCAGAAGAAGCCCTCTAACTATCTTTAGCGTCTTGTAAGGAGGCCAAAGCTTCCGTAGATAACCGTATTTTAAGCGTAACGACCTTACCTACGCCAAACATGGGTTATTTTGTATGTAGAGTCGAGATAACGATCATACAAGTTACTTTCGTTCTGGGAAAAAAAAATTGTTTAGGGGGAGTACGTTCAGTGGATGGAATCGCTTCTGTGAAATGCGGCGGGATTGCCTTAGGCTATTGATACTCCGCAATGATGGCGACGAAAAGTGTGAGTTTCGTCTTTTCAGAAGCATTCTAATCGCATTTCACGACAGAATATGGTGATTTTCTTTCAATGAGCATATTCCTGGGAACCTTTTTTTATTTTTATAAATAGATACATGAATAGGTAGATATATATAGATAGATAAATGAATGAATGGATATCCCCTCCCTTCCTCCCACCCTCACCTTCCCTTCCTCTCTCTCTCTCTCTCTCTCCCTCCTCTCCCTCCCTCTCCCTCTCCTTCCCTCCATCCCTCCCTCTCCTTCCATCCCTCACTCCCTCTGCCCTCCACCCTCCTTCCCTCCCTCCCCCTCCGCTTCCTCCTCCCCCCCTCTACCCTCCCTCTCCCTCCCTCTCCCTCCTTCCCTCCATCCACAAACACAAGCCCGACAAGTGCGATGTCACCTATGATTACACCTGGACTACCGCCCATTGTAACCCGATCTCGGCCGCCCGTCGTTGCCGACCCACAGAGCTCTTAAGATTAAAAGGCTTCATCTGACTCTTCAGTTTACCCTCCCTCCTGAAATCCCCTTCCCCTTCTCTCTGCTCTCTTCTTCTTTCTTCTTCTCTTGGCAACGCCTTTCCTCTTCGTTTATCTCTTTCTCTTTCTTTGTTTTTTGTCTTCACCTTTTTCGTCCTCTTTTTCGCTCCCTCTTTTCCTTCCTTCTCCTCTTTCCTCTTTCGTCTACCTTACTTCTTTCACTTCACTTACTCTTTCTTCGTTCCTTTTCCTCTCCTTTCCCTTTTACTCCCCATCCTCTCTTCTGAGCTTCCTTCCCTCCCTCGTCCTTACCCCTTCTAGCTTCCGTTCCCCATCTCCCTCTTCCCTTTCCTTTCCCTTCCCTTCCCTTCCCTTTTCTCCTTCCCCTCACCACCTCCTCTATTTCTATCCCTTTTTACCTCTCCCTTACCCCGCTCTCTTCCTACACCCCTTTACCGTTCTCTCCCCTTTCCCCCTTTCCCCCTTTCCCCTCCCCTTCCTCCCTCCCCTCCAATCCCTTTTAAAGCCTCTTCAACCCTATATACTGAGTCTATCTCTCCCGCATCAGAGGTTGCGTAACGTGCAGTCTATGGGGGAGATTCAAGCGGTTCGGTAGATGATAGAAAAGGCAGAGTGGGGGTGGGGGGCTGACATGTGTGGGGGGAAGGGGTCTGGTGGAGGTGGGGGGGCTGACATGTGTGGGGGGAAGGGGGTCTGGTGAGGGTGGGGGTGGGGGCTGACATGTATGGGGTGAAGGGGTCTGGTGGGGGTAGGGGTTGGGGGGGCTGACATGTGTGGGGTGAAGGGGTCTGGTGGGGGTAGGGGTTGGGGGGGCTGACATGTGTGGGATGAAGGGGTCTGGTGGGGGTGGTGGTGGGGGGCTGACATGTGGGAGGGGGAAGGGGTCAGGTGGGGGTAGGGGTTGGGGGGGCTGACATGTGTGGGGGGGGAAGGGGTTTGGTGGGGGTAGGGGTTACGGGTGGGGGGCTGACATGTATGGGGTGAAGGGGTCTGGTGGGGGTGGGGGCTGACATGTGTGGGGTGAAAGGGTCTGGTGGGGGCGGGGGCTGACATGTGTGGGGGGAAGGGGTCTGGTGGGGTAGGGGTTGGGGGGGGGCTGACATGTGGGAGGGGGAAGGGGTCAGGTGGGGGTAGGGGTTGGAGGGGCTGACATGTGTGGGGGGGAAGGGGTAAGGTGGGGGTAGGGGTTACGGGTGGGGGGCTGACATGTGTGGGGATGAAGAGGTCAGGTGGGGGTAGAGGTGGGGGTGGGGGGCTGACATGTGGGAGGGGAAGGGGTCTGGTGGGGGTGGGGGTGGGAGGCTGACATGTGTAGGGGTGGGGGGTGGGGGAGGTCTGGTGGGTGTGTTGGGGATGGGTGGTTGAGGTCTGATGTATATACATGTATGTGGGAGGAGATAAGGGGGAGAAGGGGAGAGAGGGGGAGGAGGGGAGAGGCGGGGAGGAAGAAGCGACGGACAGACAGGTATTGCTAATTTTGATTGATATTTGCAGCGTCAATTGATATTTGCAAGAAGGGAAGGTGCGGCTTCATTCAAATACAGACAATAAATAGATATAAAACCGAAGAAAATATAAAATATAACGTGATCCAGAAAAAAACACTTACAAAACACACAAAGCGACTCACGATGACAATACGATTGGTGCACACACACACACACACACACACACACATACACACACACACACACACACACACACACACACATACACACACACACAAAAAAAAAACAAAAAAAAAAAAAACGAGAAAGTAAGGAAAACGGAGCAAATAAAGAAAAGCAAATAGAAAATTCCAAAAGACTAACGCAAAGAAAGAGAAAATAGAAGAAACAAGAAGAGAAAGATAAAAAAGAAGAAGGAAAATAACCAAGAATATAACACTGAGGTCTTGCGACAGTGGAGGGGGGGAGGAGGGGTGAAGGGGAGGGGGAGCGGTAAGTGGGGGGGGAGGGGAGAGAAAAGAATACTGTTACAGCAACTGATAGATAAAGATAAAGGCATGGATCGGATATCAGAACACGGAGAATAACGAGATAAGAAAAAAAAAACAAACAAAAAAACGTAGATGGGTATTTGCGGTTCTGGATCCCTTGAAAAAAGCAGATGAGAAAGAAAGAGAAAAAGATAGATAGAGAGATAGGTAGCTAGATAGTTGGATAGATAGACAGATGGTTTGCTAAATAGATATAGAGAGATAGAGATAGATAGATATATAGGTAGATAGATAGATAGAAAGAGAGAGAAATAGAGAATGAGCGGGAGGGAGGGAGAGAGAGAGAGAGAGAGAGAGAGAGAGAGAGAGAGAGAGAGAGAGAGAGAGAGAGAGAGAGAGAGAGAGAGAGAGAGAGAGAGAGAGCGGGAGAGAGAGAGAGAGAGAGAGAAAGAGAAAGAGAGAAAGAAAGGGAATGAGAGTGACGAAGGGGGGCGGGGGAGTATAAAGACATTTATGCAGAACCAGAATGTCAAATATAACAAAGAAATAACGACATTCCGCCTGAAAATGTGGCCTGCGGTTGTGGAATTGCTCCTGTTGCCCATGTTGCAAGTGCCCTTCCTAACGTCAACCATGGCGAAAACAAAATAATGCAGGAAAGCGCACGATTATGCCTGAGAGCTTTTCGCTATATCGCTTCCTCGAGGCAATGTAGCGAAAAGGCCTTCGGTATATTCGTGAAATTTTCCGTTTTTTTTTTTTTTTTTTTTTTTTTTTCCTTTCGTTGTTTTACTTACAGGTCGTTCAGCAAGAATCCTCTACATCAACCGTGGTTCAAGCACAGAGACACGATTGCACGACTTTAGCTTCAGGATGCAAGCACAGATAATGAGTCACTGTAGCTGCATTGTAAGAATGATAAAAACAAAAGTTAAGAAAAAAAATTAGAAGCGCTATTATATAGATGTATTTCTAACTTATTTGCAACTTACGCTATAAAACAGTTGATAAGAAAAACAAAAACAAAAAATAGAACAAGTAATGAGAATTAATATACTGAGTAAAAAGAAAGGTGTCTTTATGTAGGTGTGTGTGTGTGTGCACGCGTGCGTGCGAGCGTGCGTGCATGTATGAAAAAGTTTAAAAGCTAAATGAAGATAAAAATAAGATTTATATAAACAGTCCAACAATAAAAATCATTACAACATAACAACATAACATATACAAAAAAAAAAACAAAAAAATAAAAATAAAAAAAAAAAAACTAAAATAATTAATCAATAATACTATTATCGATAAAATAAATTACCATATATATTTTTATAAATTTCTTCTACTTAACAAACAAACATAATAAAAGACAACAATCATAAACAACAAGACACTATGAAATAGTTATAACACAATCATAAACAAAACACGACAAAAAACAAAAAAACAACATAGACTAAAAAAAAAAAAAACCAAACACATAAAGAAAATAAACACAAAAAAAACACACAAAAAAAAAAAAAAAACGCACAAAAACAAACAAAAAATAAACAAAACAAATAAAACAACGAATAAAAAACAAATAAGATAAACAGACAAAGATAATAATGATAAAAACAAGAAAAATAGAAAGGAAGAAAAAGGCAAGATCTCAAAACGATCTGAAAATATAAACATCTTACGCTTGTCAAAATAACTGTAGTTAACAAGTGAAGGAGAGAATAAAAGAGGATGAGAGAAGAAACAAAACGAAAGACAAAGGTAGGGAATGAAAGTAGAGGGGAAGAGAGAGAATAAGAAGGGAGGGGAAGAGAAGAAATAAGAAGAGAGGGGAAGAGAAGATAGAAAAGGGTAGAGTGGAGAATGAAGAAAAGAAAAGGAGATAGGAGAAAAGAAAGTAGAAGAACCAGAGAAAAAAAAAATGAATATAGAAAGGAAAAAAATAGGAAAGGAAGGGGAATAAAGAAGAAAACAGAGATGAAAGGAAGAAGGGAAAGTAGAAAAGGGCAAGTTGAAAGGGGGAAGGACAAAATGGAGGCGGGGGTATTGTGAGACATAAAATACAGGAACGACTTTATGAAAACAAAGAAGATATTTTTAGTCCATTAACCAGTGCAGGGATGAGGTGAAGGGGGAGTGGGGGGGATGGGGAGGGGGAGTGGAGGAGGAAGGGTGAGCAAGAACTATTTTAAAGTGGCAAAAGAGAAGTGAAGAAGATGGGGAATAACCCCCCCCCCCTCAAAAAAAAGAAGAAGAATAAATTGTGAAAAAACAAACAGACAAAATCAGGACAAAGAATGAGACTAATGATACAACTACAGAGGAACGAATCATTAATAGTAAGAAAAAAAGAAAAAAAAAGAAACAAAAGGAAAAAGAAGAATATATCCAGAAAAATGAAATAAAAATTAAGGTACAAGGAATCGAAATAGAGAGAGAAATAGAGAGAGACAGAGAGAGAGAGAGAGAGAGAGAGAGAGAGAGAGAGAGAGAGAGAGAGAGAGAGAGAGCTGGCGAGAGAGGGAGAGAGACCGAAGAGAGGAGAGATGATGAGGAGAGAGAGAGAGAGAGAGAGAGAGAGAGAGAGAGAGAAAAGAAAAATATAGAGATAAAAAAAAAATAAAAAAAAATAATAAAGAAAAAGATAGAAAGAGGAAAAGAGAGAAAGGGAAAAAATAAGTTAAAGAGAAAGAGAGAGAGAGAGATACAAAGAGAGAGAGAGAAAAGAAAGAGAAAGAAAGAAAGAAAGAGAAAGACAAAAAGATAGAAAGGGAAAAAAAGAACAGAAAGGAGAGAAAAAGAAGTTAGTTATTCAATACCTCACGTTGCAAATCAGCTGTTCGTGCCCCCCAGCGGCGGCCCAGGGAAGATGGCCTCACAATGTTGTCTTTCTTGATTTAGAAAAGTTATTCCGCCCGTTACATTACTTACTTACCCCCGAGGCTACGAGACAAGAGGATAATAACCTTGAAATTTGCGGGGTAGGGGGTTAAGATGGGAGGGGGTTGGGGTGATGGGAGGGGGTTGGGGTGATGGGGTGAGGGGGTTGGGGGAGGGGGTTGCTGAGTGTGAGGGAGGAGAGAATGAGGGTGGGTGGGGGGGGGGGGGGTGGGAGGAGGGGGGGGGGGGGGGGGTGGGGAGGGGGGGGGGGGGGGGGGGGGGGGGGGGGGGGGGGGGGGGGGTGGTGGTGGGGGGGGGGGGTGTGAGGTGAGGGAGAGAGAATGAGGTGGTGTTAGGGTTTTTGGGTAGGGTGGGGAGGGGAGGGGAGGGGAAGGAGCGAGAGGTGAGGGGAGGGGAGAGGAGTGGAGGGAAGGTGAGGGTAAGGGAGAGGAGGGGAGGGGAGGGGAGTAAAGGAGGAAGAGAAGGGAAATGGGAAGGGAGGGGAGGAGAGTAAAAGGGTAGGGGAGAGGAAAGGGGAAGGGAGGGGAGGAGAACAAAGGGGGAGGGGAAAGGAAAGGGAAAGGGAGGGGAAGGTAAGGGGAATAAAGGGGGTGGGGAACGGAGGGGAATATGGAAAGGTAGGGGAGCGATGGGGAAGAGAAGTGAAAAAGGGAGGGGTCGTTTCAAAGAGGAAGGGGAAGAGGAAAGAAAAAGAAGGGTAAGGGAGAAGAATAGTCATAGACTTTGATGGGGAAGGAGGTTTAGGGAAGGGGGGGGGAGTGCCAAGTGGAAGAAGGGAGACTAAGGAAGGTAGAGGAGGTAAGGTCGTAAGGGGGATGATATAAGGTCGTAAGGGAGGAAGGGGAAGGGGAAGGAGGAGGGGGAGGGAGAGGGAGGGGAGAGGTCATATGCGACAGGGATAAGGAAGACGATAAAATAGAAAGGAGAGGTCATATAGGGTCGCCACGATAGAAATAAAGGTCGGTAGATGTGACAGAAAAAGGTCATTTGTGGGAAAAAGTGGGTCGTAGTAGATAAAGGGAAAAGATAGTGGCACGAATAAGGTCACGATCGAGGTCGTAGGAGAGATAAAAGGTCGTAGGAAATAAGAAGGATGGTTCATAAGAAGAGGGGAAGGCATGAGGGAGAAAAGAATAAAGAGAAAGATAGAAAAATAGAATAAAGACGAGGAGAAAATGAAGGATTTGGAAGGAGAATGAGGAGAAACAAGAAGGGGAGAAGAGGAGGGATGATAATGATAATGACAACAACTACCACCAATAACATAAAGGATAATAGTAATGATAGTTATAATGATATCAATGATAATGATGATAATGATAATGATAATGATAATAATGAGGATGAGAAAAAGAATAATAATGATAATAATGATATTGCTAATGATAAAGATAATGATACTAAAGATAATAATAAAATAATGATAATAACAACAATACTTCTACGACTACTACTATTACTACTACTGATAAATAGCAATAATAATGATAATAAGAAGAAAATAATAATAAGAAGAAAGGAGAAACAGGAAAAATCAGGAAGAGAAGACGGAGGACAAGAAAAATAAAGAGAGGAAGTGTAAACCAAGAAGTGAAGACGAAGATGTGAGGAAAAAAAGTGAATTATCAACCGGAAGCCGTATGAATGTGAAGAAAAGAAAGACAAAAAGAAGAGAGGGAGGGAGGGAGTGTGAGAAAGAAGGAAGGCGGGGGGGGGGAGGGGGGGGGGGGGGCGGGGGGGGGGGGGGGGGGGGGGGGGGGGGGGGGGGGGGGGGGGGGGGTGGGGGGGGGAGAAGGAGAAGCTAGTGTAGGAGGAGGAGGAGAGTGAGACAAAAGATAGATAGATAGATAGAGAGATAGAGAGAGAGAGAAGAAATAGGAAGGGAATGACAGAGAGAGAGAAAGAAAGAGAGAGAGAAAGAAAGAGAGAGAGAGAAAGAGAGAGAGAGAGAGAGAGAGAGAGAGAGAGAGAGAGAGAGAGAGAGAGAGAGAGAGAGAGAGAGAGAGAGAGAGAGAGAGAGAGAAGAAACAGAAAGAGAAGAGAGAAAGATGGAAAGAGGGAAAGCGAGAGAGAGAGAGAGAGAGAGAGAGAGAGAAGAAACAGAAAGAGAAGAGAGAAAGATAGAAAGAGTGAAAGAGGGAAAGAGCGAGAGAGAGAGAGAGAGAGGCGGGGGCGTGGGTGGGGGGCAGTAGTAACGGATGTAATGTTAACGGAATATTGTGTGTGTCTAAGGACGGGGGGACGGGGACGGGCGGGCGGAGCGGGAGTCAGAGCGAGCGCGCTTTTTTGCCTTTCCTATCTCCTTCCATCTTTCCCCATCCATTTCTGTTGCCCCTTAACGGCTAAAAGAAGACATGTTCGGTTGTCGTTCTCTGGAAACGCTGAGTTAAATAAAATTAAATGATAATTAGATTATGGGCCTTTTCCTTTTTTCTCTCAGTTTGTTTTTTTCTTCTTAATCATTCTTTCTTCTCTTTCTTTTTCGTTTTCTTCTTGTAAATTTCTCCTTTCCGGGGCCTCTCTTTGTCTGTTTCTCTCTCTATTCTCTCTATTTCTTTTCACTTTCTATCGGTGTCTCTCTTCGTCTCTTCGTCTTCTTACTTCTGACCTCTCCCTCTTCTCCCTCTTCCTCTATCCTTCATCCTCCTTCCCCAATTCCCTATTTCTCTTCCCTACCTCCTCTATCCTCCTCCCTACTTCTCCCTCTTCATTTCTCTCTCTCTCTCTTCCCCCTCTCCATCATCCCCACTCTACCCTCTTTCTCCCTCTCCCCCTCAACCCCCCCTCCCCCCTCTTATCCCCCCCATCACCCCTCCTCAACCCTCCCCCTCTCACCCCTCTCCCTCTCCCACTCAACCCCCACTCAACCCTTCCTCATCCCTCCCCCTCCCCCCCCTCAACCCTTCCTCCCCTCTCCCCCCCTCAACCCCCCTCTCAACCCCTCCTCAACCCCCTTTCC
>NW_028234414.1:44183031-44187667 GCF_977035675.1 Penaeus japonicus | reverse complement strand
CAAATCTCTCTCTCTCTCTCTCTCTATCTATCTATCTCGTCATCCATCTATCTATCTACCTATCTATCACTCTCTCCCTCCCTCCCTCTCTATATTCTCTATTTCTCCTTTTCACTTTAAAACAAAAACTATAATCCAAATCAACAGAACCCTTCAACCCCAGAAAAGGTCCGCCAACAAACACAAGGACTTTTTTTTTCTCCCCTTCACTCACTCTTTCTTTCTCCCCCTCCCCCCTCCCCATTCCCTAGTAGTGATCACAGACACTTCGGTTTGGACCCTCTGTTCTCTCCTCTTTTTTTCTTTTCTTTCAGGTACTTTTTTTTCCCTTTCCCCTTTGCATTTGTTTTCTCTCCCTTTTCCCCTGTCTTCATTTAATGATTTATGTTCCTTGTACCCCTCCCTCCCCCCATCGGGACCACAAGTACCTTGAGTGTTTTGAGTTTTGTCTCGTTCCTTTCTCCTTATTGTCCTTTTACATCTTTTTCGCCATTTATCTTTCCTCTTTACCCCCCCCTCCTGCTTTAACAACCCAAACCTCTCCTTCCACCTTCCTTCCCCCCATCGGGACACAAGCACTTCGCCACTCACTGTTCTCCTCTCCTCCCTCTGTTACCTTTTACATTTTTCCTTTCGCCCTTTTTTCTTTCGCTATACCCCTCCCCTTCCCCCTCCCCTCTAGGAACACAAGACACTTCGAGTCAACACTTGCCTTCTGTTCCTGGAATTTGTGCTCAGCCTCGTTCGGAAGATTGTGTTGTCACCTGGCCGCGACTCGAGCACTATGTCTCCCGAGCTCTCTTTAGCCCTTCGGTTCCATTTTCTTTTGTTTTCTCGTTGTTGTTGTTGTTGTTTTTGTTTGTTTCTTCACTTCTCTTTTTGGGTTATTCATCTGGATTGTTGTCTTTTTTTTCGTTTTTGTAAGATTTTTTTTTTTTTTTTTTTTATTTAAAAAAATTTTTCTGATTGACTTTTTTTATTGGTAGGAATAAATATTTGTCGTCGTAATGATATGATGTTGTTGTTGTTTTTCTTTCTTTTTAAGGTGAATGGATTTTTTCGTTGCACAGTTATTTATTTTCGTTTGTTGTTTCTATTGTTGTATGTGTTGTATGTTCTACCTTGGGGTTTATTTGTTCATTGTTCATTCATATCCTTTATTATTGTATTCAATATCGATTGACCTTTGTGTATATTGTCTATTTTAATATCATTAATAATATCTATGATATTATATCAATTTAAATCATGTGTTGTGATGTGTGGGTGTGTGTGTGTGTGTGTGGGGGTGTTTGGATGTATGATGATGTGGTGTGTGTGTGTGTGTGTGTGTATTGTTATTATCATGTTGTTTCCCGTTATACATTTGCTTCACAAAATATTTAGAAATACCATTTCCTACAATACAAAACATATATTTTCTCCCTTTCTTTCCAACCCGCAGAGACACACACAGCTGTCGGCAACGTGACTCACAAGTCTACGACAAAAGGAAAGCATTTTTCCTCTTCTTCTTCTTCTTCTTCTTCTTGTTCTTCTTCTTCTTTGTCGTCCCATTACGGAATAAGGTCAGGCAAGGTCAAGCGAAACTCCCAGGGTGGAAATGCACAGAAAGATTGGCTCATTTTCTCAGCTCTGACCTAGTTTCGAGCGCGTCGCCATAATTGATGCGTTTCTGGTTGGGTCAAATGGCTAGGAAAAATACTTCCAAGAAACCATTTATGTATTTATGGGCGCCGCGTCTTGGGCGAATAAATCATTTTGCAAATGGCGCGTTCGAATCTCCCAGACGACTGGCGGTTTTTTTTTTTTTTTTGATGGTTGTATTTACGTTTGTGTTCTCTAATAAGTCTGGTGTGTTTTGGCGGGCGAGCGAAAGTTATTGAGTTTTGGGGGTATTTTTAAGATTACTTTTATGTCATTTCGATTCGCTGTTGGTTGAGTGGGTAGGTGGTTGGCTCGTTGGTTTTCGGAAGGGCACCCGGCAGACAGGGATGGAACTAACAACTAACAAAGGTATTGTGTCGTTGTTATCCCTTCTAGTTTTCTTTATTCTATTTCTTGTTTGTTTTTTATTTTCATTTTCTTTTTTTTTTTTTTTTTTTTTTTTTTTTTTTTTTTTTTTTTTTTTTTTTTTTTTTTTTTTTTTTTTTTTTTTTTTTTTTTTTTTTTTAAGATTCAGATTCTATAAGATCCTTATTCTCATTATGATATTTCATGCATACTAAAAGTGAGAATGATATTCATGATAATAATATCAAATATGATGATAATAGTAATGGTGTTAAAACAGGGATAATGATAATAATAAAAGGCATATCAAATGATAATAGGGGTATTAATGATGATAATGATAATAATATTTAGAGTCTTGTTTGTGTGATATTGATTCTTAGATATACAACTACTTATGATAAAGATATATTTGAATATTTAGGGTAGTGATAACAATAATGATTAAAACTGATGATAATGATATTGATGATAACAGTAATGATAACGATGATGATTAAAATGATAATAACAATAATGATTGTGACGATGATTAAAATAATAATAACAATAATAATTACGATGACAATAATGATGATATTGATAATAGTAATAATGATAATCATGATAGTAACAAAATAATAGCAGTGATAGTAATAACAATAATAATAGTAACAATGAAATCGTTCATAATAATGACAACAAGAACACAAAAATTATATTAAAAGTCCTGACATCAATAGATACATTGATACATTCCATCACAACTGACTCCATTAACAAAAAAAAAAAAAAAATGTTCTGTTCACAATTTATGCATGACATTTTTCTTCTTGTTTTTAAGGCCTGCAACCAAGCAAGTCACTTAGCAAAAGTAGCTCTCTGTCAAATATATCTTCATATGTATAATGCATGTCTGTTTTGGCTTGAAATCCACAAATGATATTGCATTACTGTTAGTGTACCTCTCTCTCTCTATCTATCTATCTATCTGTCTATCTATTTATCTATCTATCTCTTTCTCTCTCTGTCTGTCTCTAACTCTCTCTCTCTTTCTATCCATCTATCTATTTATCTCTTTCGCTCTCTCTCTCTATCTATCTAGCTCGTTCTCTCTCTCTCTATCCCTCTATCTATCTATCTCTCTCTTCATTCATTCATCCACTCATTCATTCATTCATTCATCCATCTATACATCCATCCATCCATCCGTCTGTCCTTCCCTCCCTCTCTCCTTCCCTCATTTCCTTCCCTCATTTCCTCTCTTTCTCTCTCGTTTCCTCCTTGTCTTTTTCTTTTTCTCCCTTTTCTCTCCTTCTTCTCTTTCTTCTTCTTCGTCTTCTTTTTTCTTCTCTTTCTCCTCCTCTTCATCTTCTTTTTTTCTCCTTTTCTTCACCTTCATCTTCTTCTTTTCTTCTTCTTCTTCTTCTCTTTCTTCTTCTTCTTCTTCTTCTTCACCTTCATCTTCTTCTTTTCTTCTTCTTCTTCTTCGTCTTCTTCATCTTCTTCTTGCTCTTCTCTTTTTCCTTCTTCTTCACTTCTTCTTCGTCTTCTCCATCTTCTTCTTCCTCTTCTATTTTTTCTCCTTCTTCACTTCTTCGTCTTCTTCATCATCTTCTTCTCTTTTTTCTTCTTCTTCACTTCTTCTTCGTCTTCTTCATCATCTTCTTCTTCCTCTTCTTCTATTTTTTCTTCTTCTTCACTTCTTCTTCGTCTTCTTCATCTTCTTCTTCCTTTTCTATTTTTTCTTCTTCTTCACTTCTTCGTCTTCGTCTTCTTCATCATCTTCTTCTTCCTCTTCTTCTATTTTCTTCTTCTTCACTTCTTCTTCATCATCTTCTTCTTCCTCTTCTTCTATTTTTTCTTTTTCTTCACTTCTTCTTCTTCATCTTCTTCTTCCTCTTATTCTATTTTTTCTTCTTCACTCCTTCGTCTTCTTCTTCTCCTTCTAATACTATTATCCTTTCTACGACCTACTCTAATTCTCTTTCATTCACACTTCCCTTTCTCCTTCCCTTCTGATTTGATTTACCTTCCATCTCTTATCTATTTCCTTCTAATCAATTTTATCTCCATCTCTCTTCTGCAACTTGCACTTTGCATACGGCAGAGGAGTAACTTATCGAGAAACTATATCACAAATTTACATTCTCAAAGCCAGAGTTATGTGGGAATGCATGACTCATTTGCATATAGAAGTTATGAAGTTATGTAGTCTTTTCTGCATCCATTTGCTTGTCGTCATTTCGTATGTTTTCTGTCATGTTTCTTCTGTTTCTTTATTATTGTTTTTTTTTGTGTGTATTGTGTCTTTATTGTCTTTATTATTATTGTTTTTTTTTTTTTGTTTTTTGTTTTTTTTTGTATAATTTGTGTTTGGGAATGGTGTAGGGGTGGGGTGGGGTGTGGGTGGACTGGGGTGGGAGTTGGTACGTATGTGTTTGTTTGTGTGTTTGGTTGGTTATGTTTTTTTGTTTTGTTTGTTTGTTTGTTGTTGTCTTTATGCTTTACTCTGTCTCTCCATCTGCATCATTATCAGGAGCATCATTACTACTGTTGTTATTATAATAATTATGTTTTGTTATTATTGTCATCATTGTTTTTTATTATTATTATTATTTCAAGCACTATCTTTATTACTTTT
>NW_028234414.1:44175531-44178031 GCF_977035675.1 Penaeus japonicus | reverse complement strand
GGAAAGAGATGAGAGAGATGGAAAGGGGAAAGAGATGAGAGAGATGGAAAGGGGAAGGTTACGATGGAAAGAGGGGGGAGGGGGGGTAGCAGGAGGATGGAGATGTATGTGTCACACTCGAACGTCTGTCTGAAGGGACCTGAAGGGGAGTGAGCTCACAAGGAGAGGATGGGGAAGATGGGGGAGGCTGTAGGATATGTCCCTAAGGAAAGTCATGCGGAAGGGGGTGTGCCTGCCTATCTGTATGTTTATTTATCTATATACATACATGCAAGTCTGCATGATCAATCTATTTCCATATTTACACACGCACACACACTCGCACACACACACACACACACACGTGAATAAATTGATAGACAGTGAGATAGATAGACAATGATAGGTAAATAGCAATCTGAGAGAGAGAGAGAGAGAGAGAGAGAGAGAGAGAGAGAGAGAGAGAGAGAGAGAGAGAGAGAGAGAATGGAAGAGAGAGAGAAAGAAAGAGAGAGAGAAAGAAAGAGAGAGAGAGAGAAACAGAGAAACAGAGATTGAGAGACAAAGAAAGAGAGAAAGACGAGGCAGAGAGAGAGAGAGAGAAAGACGAGGCAGAGAGAGACAGAGAGAGAGTGAGAGAGAGAAAGCCAGCTTCCGTATTCATCTAAGCCTTTGATGCCAAGGCCATGATGTAACACCTGCTAAGCTAAGTATCTCATTATATCTCATCCCTCGACCATTTCCGGCAACTATCATTAGAGTAAAAAAAGAGAGTAAAACTCGTGCTCTCGTAATGTGTTTCTATTGCGAAACATTATGCTCGTTTTTTTTTTTTTTTTTTTTTTTTTTTTTTTTTTTTTTTTTTTTGTGTGTGTGTGTGTGTGTGTGTGTATGTGTTTGATTCCTCTTCTTCTACTTGTTTCTTATCTGCTTTTCCGCTTCGCTTAGTCTTTATTCGGTGTTTTATCTCGTTTATCAACTTATTCTTGATCCTCTCCTCTCTTATCTCTCTTTCGTAAGCTTCCCATTCATCCTCCTTTCCTCAGCGCTTTTATCCTAGTCTTTTGCTCTATCTACATTTTTCATCACAATGCCCTCTTCATACACCCGTTGCTAACAATAAGCACCAACTCACTCACCACCTTTTCATCACCTCTTCACAAACTCACCACCTTTTCATCACCTCTTCACCATTCACCACCTTTTCATCACCACTTCACCACACCCACACCGCTCATCACACACCACCTTTTTATCACCTCTTCACCACTCACCACCTTTTCATCACCTCTTCACCACTCACCACCTTTTCATCACCTCTTCACCACTCACCACCTTTTCATCACCTCTTCACCACTCACCACCTTTTCATCACCTCTTCACCACTCACCACCTTTTCATCACCTCTTCACCACTCACCCCTCACCAACTTTACATCACCTCTTCACCATTCACCACTCACCACACCCACGCCGCTCATCACCTCTTCACCACTCACCACCTTTTCATCACCTCTTCACCACTCACCACCTATTCACCACTCACCACCTTTTCATCACCACTTCACCACCCACCACTCACCACCTTTTCATCACCTCTTCACCACCCACCACTCACCAACTTTTCATCACTTCTTCATCACTCACCGCTCACCACACCCACGCCGCTCATCACACACCCCCGCATTCTAAATTCAGATCACGTTCCCCTTTTGTTATATCTTTCTTCGTTTTGTCTCTACTACCTTATAACCGACGGGAGTAATTATTAACAACTCCTAAGTGATTTTCCACGGTGCTTTAATAATTATTGGGCCATTTACGGTTTGCGAAAGGTCTTGAAAGCAACGTTGTTATGTGTGTTCTTTGCTGTTGTTGTTCATACACGAAGGGAAAAAGGGACAGGAATAGACGTGAACGAAAAGGAGGATTAAACAGCCGATACGTGAAGTGAACAGACGTGGGCACACCATGACGTCATTCAGCTTACACACACACACACACGTACATACATACATACATACATACATACAAACATACATACATACATACTTACATACTTACATACGCACATACATACATACGTACATATACATACATACATACTTACATTACACACACACACACACACACACACACACACACACACACACACACACACACACACACACACACACACACACACACACACACACACACACACACACACACCAGCTGCTACCCTTTCGCACCGTGTCTCCTTTAACTCACGATGGCATAAGTATCATATTCATTTACACAGTGTGCGTGTCCTTGTTGAAAGGGTAGGCAGAAGGGAAAGGAAGGAGGGTGTAAGAGAGAGAGAAAGAGAGAGAGAGGAAAGGGGTAAGGGGGGGGGAGGGAGGATTTAAGAAGGAGGGGAGCTCGAGCCAGACCAAAATCATCTTTATTCAAAGAGACCATAGAGACCACTGATTTCGCAGGGTGAAAGGGGAAGGGGAAGGGGAAGGGGGAGGGGGGTTGCCTTCCCCCAAAATGGGTCA
>NW_028234414.1:44160531-44165531 GCF_977035675.1 Penaeus japonicus | reverse complement strand
TCCAACCAACCCCCCCCCCCCCTAATCGCAAACCCCATCCCATGACTTTGACACCCTATTAAAACGACTTAACAAAAAAAAAAAAAAAAAAAATCATAGGACGATAGATATGCAAATATATACAAAGGAGCAGAGCTTCGATCGCGCCTTTGGATAAGCCATCATGGGTTTAATTGGTGGCTTGGTTGTGGTTGTGGTTGTTTCGCGTTCTGGGATGTTGCTCTGTTTTATTTGTTATTACTTTTGTGTTTTTCTTTTTTTATTGGTGGTATTGGTATTTGTGTTTGATTTGTTGTTGTCATTGTTGTTGTTACTATATGTTTTTGTTGTTATTGTTATCATCATTGTCATTATTATTATTGTTATTATTATCATCATCCTCATCATCTTCATCTCCATCACCGCTATCATCACCATCCTTATTACCTTCACCATCATTATTACCATCACCACCATCATCATCACCATCATTATCATCAGCATCTTCATCACCATCATCACCACCACCATCATCATCATTACTAGCATCATTACCATCACCATCATTATCACCATCATCATCACCTCGTCACCACCATCATCATCACCACCATCATCATCATCATCACCACCATCATCATCATCATCACCATCATCATCATCATCACCATCATCATCATCCCTACTTATTTCCTCTTTCCTCTTCTTCCAATCTATTCTCACCATAACTTAAACTTCTTAAACGACATATAAAACCATACCTCCCCTGTGCCTTCACCATACACCATACCTTCACCATACCTCGTTAAAAAATGAAAATAATAGATGATAATAAAAGATAATGAAAAAAATAAAAGATAATAAAGAAATAATAGATGATAATAAAAGATAATGAAAAAATAATAATAAAAAAATGATAATAAAATAAAAGATAATGACAAAAAAAGATAATAAAAAAATATAATAGAAAATAATGAAGAAAAAAAATTATAATAATAATTGAGCTTCACTCGTGGTTGGTTGATCGCCACAAATAGGTGTGTTTCTCGCCCTTAATTAACTCATTACGGGAGACTGATCCGGATAATTAATAGAGGTGACAGCTGGACTCCCTACCGAAACCCTCTCGAACACATCCGAACCGCGGCTGGAATCCAAACCCCCCCACCCCACCCCTACCCCTTTCCCCCTCACTCTCCCCTTCCCCCCTCATCTTCCCCTCCTCTTCCCCTTCCCCTTCCCCCTCCCGCTGATAACCCCCACCCCTCTCCCCCTCCCTTCCCCCTCCCTTCCCCCCATCTTAAGCCCCTTCCCCCTCCTCTCCCCCTCCTTTTCCCCTCCTCCTCCTCCTTCCCCCTCTCCCCCTCCCCCTCCCGCTGATAACGTAGCCCAATAAATATCGTGTGTCAGGGGGGATTTACCTACTGCGAGTGTTGGGTTTCATATTTCCAGGCTTCCTATGGAGTGGGGGGAGAGGGAGGGAGAGGGGGGGTTAAGGAAGAGGGGTTGAGGAGGGGTAGATGGGAAGGGGAGGGGTAGAGGGGAGAGAAGGGTTGGGGAGGGGTTGTTGGGTTGGGGAGGGGTATAAGGGGAGGGGGGAATGGTAGGGGATGGGTAGAGGGGAGAGAAGGCCAGGGGGATGCTTGAGAATAAGGGAAAGAGGGAGGGAAACACAGCGGGGAGAGGAGAGCGAAGAGAATACGAAAGAGAAAAGAAAGGGCAAGGTATAGGAGGTAAAGAGAGAAAGAAAAGGGGGAAAAAGAATGAAAAACCAAAGAAAAGAATAAAAAAGAAAAGAAAAAAAAAGAATAGTCCCAACCTCCCCCTCCCTCCCCCCTCCCCTCCCATCCCCAAAGTCCACCCACCCCTCCAACCCACCCTCCTACTGCCCGGCCCAGCCCCTAGCCCCCAGCCCCCACCCCCAGCCCCCAGCCCCCCTACCAAGAGACCCCCGACGCCAATCAATGAAGTCCCATCAAATTTTATGAATGGAGCGCCACGACGTTCATTCAGAATCGCCCGCGCCTACGTTAATTGACCTCGACGGCCGCTGGATACACACGTCGGCGCCGATCTAGACTTACGACGGAGCTGGAACGACCGCTGTTCCTCGTGGCTTGACGGCGGGGCGATCCGCAGAGGCACTCATTTGCATATCGCATCATCCTCAGCATCACCGAGCATCATCTTCAGCGTGTCTCGGATGCTGCAGAAGGCCTGCCGAGATGCTCCCTTCGGTTCGTCGGTTCGTCGGCAGGTGCGTGAAGGAGAGGTGTGTGTGTAAGGCGAAGGGAGTAGAAGGGAGATAGACGGATAAAAGGAGAAGAAGGTGTGTAAGGTGAGGGGGATAAAGTAGAAGGGAGATAGATTGATAAAAGGAGAAGGGGCGTAGGAGATTTGGGGGGGGGGGGGGCTTGTGTGAAGAAGGGGTGTGTAAGGCAAAGGGGATAAAGTAGAAGGGAGATAGACTGATAAAAGGAGAAGGGGCGTAGGAGATTGGGGGGGGAGGATGCTTGTGTGAAGAAGGGGTGTTTAATTGGCTAGGGTGTGTTGCAATATCGTTGAGGGATTGCAGAAGGATATTGGTGTTGCAGATGGGTAGGGTTGGATAGATATTTGCGATAAAAGAAGGAGACACTTGGTAGTGACAGAGGGTAAGTTGGGAAATGGTAATTAATTGGACAAGAAGTAATTAGGCTAATGATCTCGTTGTTTTTGTCCAGTAGATAATGATGATGATGATGATAATGATAATAATGACAATTATAATTATGATAATATGATAATAATAATGATTATATTAATAACAATCATAATGATGAGGATAATGATAATAATAACAATTTCAATCATGATAATGATATTGAAAATAATGATCATGATAATAATGATATCAATGATAATAATAACCATTACAATCATAATTATGATATTGACAATAATGATCATGATAATACTGATATCAATGATAATAACAATAATGATAATAATGATGATGACGACAATTAGGGACAAAAAATGATGATAATGATAATCAATCATAAATCCAAAACTATAGAAAATGTAACATGCCATAGTATTTTAATAAGATGCAATACTGGTCAAGACGGAAGGTTAGGTAGTAGTAATAGCAGTAATAGCAATTAGTAGTAGTAGTATTATAAGTAGCAGATAGTGGTAGATAGTAGTATAAGTAGCAGATAGTGGTAGATAGTAGTATAAGTAGTAGATAGTGGTAGATGGTATTATAAGTAGCAGATAGTGGTAGATAGTAGTATAAGTAGCAGATAGTGGTAGATAGTAGTATAAGTAGCAGATAGTGGTAGATGGTATTATAAGTAGCAGATAGTGGTAGATAGTAGTAGAAGTAGTAGTGGTAGATAGTATTATAAGTAGCAGATAGTGGTAGATAGTATTATAAGTAGCAGTGGTAGATAGTATTATAAGTAGCAGATAGTGGTAGATAGTAGTAGAAGTAGTAGTAGCAGGAGCAGATAATAGTAGATATTAATATAAGTAATAGTAGTTGAATTAGTAGTAGTAGAAGAAATAGTAGTAGAAGTAGAAGTAGTAGATAGTCGAAGTAGAGAGATGGAAAGCGATAAGCGAGAAGGAGAGAGACAGACGCCAGGCGGACAGGAAGAAAGAAGGAAGCGATTTTATCTTTGAGGAATTGCGGTCCTTCGACACGGGGCAAAAAAATGCTTCGGTTTTGATGTCATAACTGACTTTTCCTCTCCTTATCTCCCTTCTCTTCCCTTTCCCTACTTTCCCCTTTCCTTCCCTTCTTTCCTTTCCCCTCTTTTCTTTCCCTTCCCCTGCCCTTCTTTCCCATTTCCTTCACTTTTTTTCCCCTTCCACTCTCGTTTATTTCCTATTTCCTTCCCTTCTTTCCCTTCCCTTTCCTTCTTTACCTTTCCCTCCCCTTCTTTCCCTTCCCCTTCACTTCTTTCCCTCCCCTTCCCTTCTTTCCCTCCCCTTCCCTTCTTTCTCTTCTTTCCCTTCCCTTCATCTCTCTTCGCTTCCCTTCTTTTCCCCTTACCATTTCTTTATTGTTTCCTTGTTCTTTGTTTCATCTTTACCTGTTTTGTTCTTTCTCTTTCTCTCATCTACACTAAATGTGATTTCTATATTTTCCTTTTCATTATCGGTTTCCTTTTTTCCATTTTTACCCGATTCTTCCTGTCTCTGTCATTTCCTTTTCTTAGGATTTCTTTTTCGTTTTCTCTTTTTCATTTGCTTTCTTCTTTCTTCGATTTCTTCTCTTCTTCTTCGTTGTTTTGTTTCTTTCTTCTTCGCTGTTTTCTTTATTTTTCATTTTCTTTCTTTTGTTTCTTCTTTCTCCTTCGCTTTCTTTTTATTTTTCGTTATTTATTCATCGTTTTCTTCTTTTGATTTCTTAGGCGTTCTCTTTTCTCTCTCTCTCTCTCTCTCTCTCTCTCTCTCTCTCTCTCTCTCTCTCTCTCTCTCTCTCTCTCTCTCTCTCTCTCTCTCTCTCTCTCTCTCTCTCTCTCTCTCTCTCTCTCTCTCTTTTCTCTCTTTTTTTTCTTCATCTACGGCTTTTCCTTTCTCCTTGCTTTGTTTTTCATATGTTTTTCATTTTCTTTATTTCTTTCTCCGTTTTCTTATTTCTTTTCTTTTTCTCTCTTCTTCTCTTCCTTCTTCATAGACTCTTAATCTTCCTTTCCTCATTACTCTTCCTTATCATCTTCCTCCTCCCCTCTCCTCTCCTCCTCTTCCCCTCTCCTCCTCCTCTTCCTCTCTCCTTCTCCTCTTCCTCTCTCCTCCTCCTCTTCCCCTCTCCTCCTCCTCTTCCTCTCTCCTCCTCCTCTTTACCTCTCCTCCTCCTCTTCCTCTCTTTAAACATATGAATGTGATTTGAAATAGCTTAAACATATAATTAATGTATTACTTTTATCTTTTTTTTATCTTTTTAATATCATTTCTCATTTATCATTTTTTATATATCATTTCTTTCTTTGTTTTTATCCGTTCTACTGTGTCTTCAACATATACAGAAG
>NW_028234414.1:44130531-44140531 GCF_977035675.1 Penaeus japonicus | reverse complement strand
AAACAAGAGAAAGAGACATGAAAGAAAAGAAGATAAGAAACATAAAGCTAAAAACAGGAGAATGAAAGAAAAGAAAAACAAACGAAAAAAAAAATCAAGAAAGAGAGAGAATAAGAGAAATTAAACGAATTCAAAAACCAAAGAAAACGAAACAGAGAGAAAACAGAAAAAAAAAAAAAAAAACGAAACAGAGAGAGAGAGAGAGAGGGCAAAAAAGAAAGAAAAAAGTTAAAAAAAAAAAAAGGTATTTCAAACCCCTAAGTTAAAAGTGATTATGTTCACTTCCAACAGAGGCAGAAGTTAGCGAGCGAGCGAATGAGGAACGGAAGAACGACTATGAACTTAATCCGTGTACTGGACTATGCATTAGGGAGTCCTGTTAGTAATCAAGGACTTGTTTAGTTCTCTAGTGATGGATTAACTTGTTTCTTGCTTTATTTATTGTTGTTTTTGTTGTTGGATTTTGTTTGAATGAAGGTGATATAATTTATTTATTTATTTATAGTGATGGATTCACTTGTTTCTTGCTTTATTTATTGTTGTTTATGTTGTTGGATTTTGTTTGAATTAAGGTGATATAATTTATTTATTTATAGTGATGGATTAACTTAACATCTATAGTGATGGATTAACTTGTTTCTTGCTTTATTTATTGTTGTTTTTGTTGTTAGATTTTGTTTGAATTACATTGATTTTTTTTTTAATCTGGGGGAGGGGGGTTACTATTGTTATTTTTGGCTATATATATATACATTTACTATTCTTTTTTTATATTTCAAATCTGTATTAGAAATTATGTCCATCTCTTTGCTTATGAATTATTGTGTTTTCTCTTCGCATCAATCTATCTCCATTTCGTCTATTTCCATTTATCTCTATTTTCCTTCTTCCAACTTCTCTAATAACGATGATAACATATAATTCCCACTCTATTATTGTCATGATGATATACAATAAAACTAATACAATAAAAGTAATAATGATAATCAATAAATTTAAGAATCATTCAAAAATAAATGTGTTTACTGAATGCGGTTTGGGAGGGAGGGTTGCCAAGTAGGATATTCTCGCGGAACCGCAGAGGTTATGGTGGGGATGGGGGAGGGGAGGGGAGGGGAGGGGTGGGGGGAAAAGAGAATGGGGGAGGGGGATAAGGGGATGGGGGATGGAAGAGGGAGAGGAAAGAGTAGGGGGTAGTGGAATAATAGGAAACGAAAAAGAGGAAGATGGAGGGAAGGGAAGAGGAAGAGAGGGGGAGGGGGAGAAAGAAAGGGCAGGAGCAAGGAAGAAAGGGTGGTATTGGAATCATAGGTAAGGAGAGAGGAAGATGGGAGGAAAGGAAAAGGAAGAGAGGAAGGGAAAAGAGCAGAATTAAGGTGAAGGAGAGAGGAGGATGGAAGAGTGGATAGGGGAGGGGGTAGATGGAGGAGGGGGAAGGATAATCATAGAAGGAGGTAGAGGGAAAAGGAGGAAGAAAGGAGGGAAGGGAAATAGAGAGAGAGAGAGAGAGAGAGAGAGAGAGAGAGAGAGAGAGAGAGAGAGAGAGAGAGAGAGAGAGAGAGAGTGAGAGTGAGAGAGAAAGGAGAAATGAAAATTAATATACTAGTCGTAAATAGAAGATAAGAATAAGACTAAAAGAGGGAGCAAAGGACAAAAAAAGAAATGAGAGAATTGAAAATAAAGATAAAAATGAGCAAAGGAGAAAGCAAGGGACGAAAGAAGAGATAAAAGAATTTAAAGAGAGAGAGAGAGAAAGAGAGAGAGAGACACAGAGAGAGAGAAACAGACAGAGAGAGAGAAACAGAGAGAGGAAGAGAGACAGAGAGAGAGAAACAAAGAGAGACAGAGAAAAAGAGAGAGAGAGAAAAAGAAAAGAAAGAAAGATAGAGACAGAGAGATTGCACGAACCTAAGAAAAGTCCAAAGAACGAAAGAGAGAAGATCATAGAGGAAGGAAGGGGGGAGGGAGGGAGGGAGTGAAGATCACTTATCACAACCATTATCACGATTAGAATCAATCAAACTCAGCAATCAGGGCGGATTTGTATGCTCGCCGATCCGTCCCGGTGATGGATAATGCTCTCCTCAACAAGGTCGGATCGACACGCAACGCTCATGTCTTTTTTTTTTTTTTTTTTTTTTTTTTTAGTGAATCAAAAGAAAATGTGAAATAGGTTGATTCTGATTTTTTTTTATTGTTTATTGTTAATTAGTTGAGAAATGTATATATATGTATATATATATATATATATATATGTATATATATATGTATATATATATATATATATATATATATATATATTATTCTTTTTTCAAGAAATAATGAAAAGGAGTAGATTAGAGCGAGGGGGCGGGGAGAAGAGGGAGTGAGAGAGAGAGAGAGAGAGAGAGAGAGAGAGAGAGAGAGAGAGAGAGATAGAAAGAGAGGGAAGGGTGGGGAGAGGAGAGGGAGGGGATGAGAAAAGGAGAGAAGGTGGGAGGGAATGTAAGAGAGAGAGGGGGGTGGAGAGAGGGGAGGATGATACAAAGATACAGAGAGGAGGGTAGGGGGATGAGCTGGTGGGATTGAGAAAGAGGAAGAGGGTGAAAGAGAGAGGGAATAAGGGAGGGAGGGGGAGGGACAGAGGGCAGAGAGATGAAAAGAGAGAGTGAGAGAATAAGAATGATACACAAAAGAAAAATGAAAGATATGAAATAAAATAGTACAAAGAATAAAGAACACTGAAAATAGAAAAAAATATATATATAACTACTAATAAAAAATAGCTAAAAAATTGAGAAATAAGTGAATTTCAGATAGGAGTAAAATCAAGAAAGAAAAGAAAAAGAAATAAACACTGAAAATGATGATAAGAATACAAAATATAAATAATGGTTTGATTTACTTACTATTTTTTACAAATAACTTTGATTGAATAATTGATATCGGAGAAATCAACATGGACGCTACATTCCATCGGATAAACAAGTAAAAAGGATTCATTCTTTTACTTTCCTATTCCATAGCATTATTACCCAAGACCTAAAGAAAGAAACGAGAAAGGAAAAAAGTAAAGAAAAGAAAAAAGAAAACCACAAAAAATGTCTTATTGTTCATTCAACATACTTGGCCGAAACAGTTCTTTCAAAGAGGGAGATAGATAGAGAGAGAGAAAGAAAGAGAGAGAGAGAGGGGGGGGGGGGGGGGGGGGGGGAGGGAGAGAGAGAGACGGAGAAAAAGAAAGACAGAGAGGTAGATAGATAGATAGAGAGAGAGAGGGGGGGAGGGGGAGAGAGAGAGACGGAGAGAAACAGACAGAGATAGATAGATAGAGAGAGAGAGAGAGGGGGGGAGAGAGACTGAGAGAAACAAAGAAAGACAGAGATAGATAGATAGAGAGAGAGGGGGGGGGAGAGACGGAGAGAAACAAAGACAGAGATAGATAGATACATACATGCATACATATATATATATATATATATATATATATATATATATATATATATATATATAGAGAGAGAGAGAGAGAGAGAGAGAGAGAGAGAGAGAGAGAGAGAGAGAGAGAGAGAGAGAGAGAGAGAGAGAGAGAGGAAGAAAGAAAGAGAGAATCCAAAGCATTTTTTTTTCTCTTTTTTTTTCTTTTTGGAAATCTCAAAGTTTTTTTTTTCCTTTGTACCTGACGAGGATAAACACACACGCGTATTGTGTGTGTGTGGACCTCATAACGAGCGGTCACTGCCAGGTAAAGATGTATGGACGAAGCGGAAAGAAAAATGAGCCTTCCTATGTGCGTGTATTGTGTGCGCGTGTATGTTTTTTGTCTGGCCATGTACGTTGTACGTGTGCTGTGTGCGTATGTATGTTTTCGTCTGGTTACGTACCGTGTATTGTGTGTGCGTGTGTGGATGTTTGAGTCGGGCTATGTAGGTGGATATGTGGACATAGGTGTGTATGTACGTCTGAATTGTGTGTGTGTGTGTGTGTGTGTGTGTGTGTGTGTGTGTGTGTGTGTGTGTGTGTGTGTGTGCGCATGTGTGTGTCTGTAGTCGTGTATGTCTGT
Organism: Penaeus japonicus; assembly: GCF_977035675.1. NCBI lineage: Eukaryota > Metazoa > Arthropoda > Malacostraca > Decapoda > Penaeidae > Penaeus > Penaeus japonicus. The sequence goes on along the minus strand of NW_028234414.1, from coordinate 44,136,492 downwards.
GTGCGTGAACGCGTATCTATCTAAATATATCTGTATGTGCCGCTGTATACATGCGCGTATAATTTATGCACACGCGTTAAGACACAAATACATATTCTCGTTTATGCTCGAATGAAATTACACCCGTGTATGCATATGAATACACATGTGCGCATACGGGCGTGCGTGTCGTCGTCCCGGGTACACATGTATTCATAGACTCACTTCAATTCAGGTAACGGCCAAATTTGGAGCTGTAATTGGCAACGCTTCACCCGAAAGTGTGCATAATGGGGCGGAAATATGTTGAAGAATGTTCATAAAGGCGATTATCCTAAGTATGATTATTGTTGAATGTCTGTTTCGCTTTTATGAAATGTTTTCCGTTATTTTTCGTCTTCTTATTTATTTATTTTTTTCTTTCGTATTGCGTGTATGTGTGATGTTTGGAAAAAAGAGGAGTGAGTGATAAAGAGAATGATGAGAGATAAAGAAAAACGGTGAGAGTAGATAGATAGATGAAGAGAGAGAGAGAGAGAGACAGAGAGACTTAGTAAATCAACAGAGATAAAGAAAGAGAAAGAAATTTTTTCTCTCTCTTTCTCTCTCTCTCTCTCTTTCACTCTCTCTCTCTCCCTCTCTCTCTCTCTCTCTCTCTCCTCATTCTCCCTCATTTCTCGCACCCACTGGCCTCCCTCATCCCCAGATTCCTTCGCCCCTGCCTCATTTCCACGCCTCCTTCATCCCACCTCAAGCCTGATTTATCCCCCGCATTTCCGGGTGATGCAGCATCTCGCCTTCCCCCTGTTTCACCTGGCTGGCTATTAGATCTAAGGAAACAATGCTCCTATCGCTGGTTTCGTCCTTATCAACCGGCGCTTTCTAACCCCCGCTATCAATAACGCGACTGTTATGTTATCAACGTGATCCTCTATGTGGGAACAAACTGTCATGGCCGCCACTGAGGTTTTTTTTTAACCTTCTCACTTCCCCTCCTTCTCCTTCTCCTTTCCTCTCTCCTCCCCTCTCTCTCTCTCTCTCTCTTTCCACTACTCTCCTTCACCCACTCCCCGTATGCACTTCCTCTTCCTCTTCTTTCCCATATTTCCCTTCTCCATTTCGTTGTTTGCTCTATCTTCCCCTTCCTCTTCTTCCCTCTATTTCCCTTCTCCATTTCGTTGTTTACCCAAACTTCCCCTTCCTCTTCCTCCGTATCCACTTCCCCCTTTCTCCTCTCTTATACACTCTACCCTTCCTCCCTTTCCCCCTCCTCCTTCTTGCTCCCCTTTCTCCTACTCCCTTTCCCTTCTTCCTACCTCCCTTTCCCCCTATCCCCCCATCCTTTCCTCTCCCCTCTCCCTTCTTCCTTCCTCTCTTTCCCCCTATCCCCCCACCCCTCTCCTCTCCCTTCTTCCTTCCTCCCTTTCCCCCTATCCCCCCCACCTCTTTCCTCTACCCTACCCCCTTCCCCTCTTTCCTCTCCCCTCTCCCCCTCCTTCCTCCCTCCCCTCACATCCTAACCTTCCCGACGGCTACATTATATCTTCTTTCCAGCCGTCATATCTAAAGTTGGCCGCAAAAACTGCAAGGCCAACAATAGCGATGGAACAATAAGGTGTATGGAAGCTTCCGCTGTGTCAATATTATCACGGGAGAGCGAGGGAACAGAGGGGAAAGGGAGGAAAGGGGGGGGTGGGATGAAGGGAGGGAGGAGGAGGGGTGAGTGAGTAGCGATGGGGGTAGGGTTGGGGAGGGGAGTAGGGAAAAGGGGGGTAGGGCGGGAGAGGAGAGAGGGAGAACATGGGAAAGAGAGGGGATAGGAGGGGGAGGAGGGAAGAGGAGCATAGATGAGAGAGGATGGAGGGGGAGAGGGAGAGAGGAAGACAGAAGAAAGAAAGGGGAAGAGGAAGGAGAAGGGGAAGAATTAAAGTTGAGGGAAAGGGAAAGAGAGTGTATAGATTTCACAAGAAATCCTTTTCCCTTTCTGTCTTCCTTCCATATATATAATTAATTTCCGTGTGATGTCGGCTAATTATCCTATCACCTCAACTTAATCTTCCTATGTACATTTTCTTTTATTCACTTAAAATCTAAAAATCCGAGATCGCTTGCCGCATGTTAAGCGTTCACAGATTTAATAATTTACCCCAAAATCGTTTACCCTCCTTCGGTCAAATTCTTTTCCGGTCCGTTCTTAAAGTCAAAGAAAAAGGGAAGAGACCCTTTGGACTTCAAAGAACGTATCCACACAAAGGATTTCGAAAGGAGTTTTAGTATGCAGGTATCGACAGGAGGATGGCCTTTACATTGCCAGTCAAAATCGGCCAAACAGCCTGTCCTTTTACCAGCATGAACGGCAGACACATCAAATACGTCAGAAGCACGGACAATGCGCGCCATCTTCTCTCCGTTTCGTTCTTTTCAAGGGATCACTATTCTCGTTCTTGTTGATTTATTGTAGCTGGTTCTGCTGCTAATGTTTTGGCTATTTTCTTCTTTTTTCGTTTTCATTTGTGTTTTTTACTTCTCTTTTTCTTTCGGTGTCTCTCTTTCTATTTATGTCTCTCTCTGTGTCTCTGTTTCTCTCTCTGTGTGTCTCTGTCTCTGTCTGTCTGTCTGTCTCTCTCTCTCTCTCTCTCTCTGTCTGTCTGTCTCTCTCTCTCTTTTTATCTCTCTCTCTTTCTCCCTCTCCTTATCCTTCCTCTCCCTCTCCCCCTCCTTCCCCCTCAACCTACCCCTTCCTCCTTAACGTAATGTCCGTATCTTACGATATTATCTCCTTCTCCCTTTATCCTCCCCTTCATCAAACATCAATCACCTGTTTACGTCCACTCCATTTCTTTTGTTATTGAACTTTTACGATCGTTATTATTATTATCACTCCCTTCCTCATACCCACCCTCCCTCCCTCCCTCCCCCCTCCCCCCTGCCTCACCCCCATAAGTCCTGGCGAGTTTATACGGTCACTCTCTTGCCGTCACGTTGGCCACATCCTGCCTGCTGGCGTAACAACACCTTGGATCTTAACGAGGTCTTAGTTATTTCTTTTTACTTTTTTTTCTGATTGCCTCACCTCCTTCTCTTATTTCATTTTTTTGGGGGATGTTTCAATATGTTTACGTAAGTACTCGGTAAAGAGTATGTATGGATTGATATGATCAGTAACGATATTTTTATCTTTTCTTTTTAAATATGTTGTTTTTTTCTAGTCCGAGACTCTCAATCCGAGAGGTAGATCGTCCTTCATGTGCCCGGAAGTATAAATCTTGAATAACTGGATGACGGGGTTTGCGGTCGCCTCGGTCGACGCTCCTCGTATTATCTCGTAGAATTTCAGACCATATCGTCCCATTATGATCGTAAATTAAACACCGTGTATCTGACACACGTGGTTTTCGCTGCGTAACGACTGATGCTTCTTTGTTTTTTTGTTTTTCTGCTTCTCTTCTTGTAATCATTTTACTTCTTTCTTTCTTTTCTTCTTTCTTTTTTTTAGGTGAAAAGGTTTGAAAACATAATAAGGAAGACATACCGACACATTATCGTATATTAACCTCAGAAACCCCTGCTTGAGGTGAATCAGCGTCTGGATCGAGATGTGAACGAGGGTTTTTGTTTCGTTTTGTGTTTTTCTTTCCTTTTCGCACGTCTGCATATTCATCATTTCTTAATTCCTCTTCCGTTCCCCTCTTTATCGAAAGAAACTAAAAGTGAACAAAAATAGATAGAAGAAAAGAAAAGAAGAAAAAGATAACTTCTCGCTGATACAGGTTCCAAATAGATACGTTAAATATACCTAAATCAATTAGTAAGATATTCAAAATTTAAGTTCGAGCTTCTACTAATATGAGAAAAAAATGGAAGACGGAGAGGTGGGTGGAGGGGATGGGGGTGGGGGAGGGGAGTGAGAACAGGGAATAAGACGAAATAAGAGAATGATGTTGGCTGGGTGGGGGAGGGGATGGGTGGGTGGGGGGGGGAAAGGGGGTACCAAATCTCATGGACACTCGACAACACAACAAACAAATACCTGTCGGGTACCTGTACCTTTCTCCCCCACCCCCATTCCCCTTCCCCTATACCCGCTCTCAGTGACTCACACAGACGTATGTACAGTCGTATAGACCATAGATAGACACACAAACACAAACGCAAACGCATGCACATACACACACACGCACACTCACACACACACACATTCCACACATCCTTACACATAAATACACACACGAAAACACACACACACACACACACTCCCCCCACACACACACTCCCCACATCCCCACACACACACTCCCCTCCCCACATCCTCACACACAAACACACACACACACACACACACACACACTCCCCTACACACACACTCCCCTCCCCCCACACACACTCCCCACATCCCCACACACACACTCCCAATATCCCCCACACACACACTCCCCTCCCCACATCCCCACACACACACTCCCCTCCCCCCATACACACTCCCCTCCCCCCATACACACTCCCCTCCCCCCATACACACTCCCCTCCCCACTCACACAAACACACACACCATGAATGTCTTGCGATAAACAGGTCCAATGGCCTTAGTCTTAGCTTATAATGATATGTATTCTTACAAGACGCCTGAAAATTGACGTTCCTGTGGCCAATGAGAATGGGGGAAGGTTGGAGGAAGGAGGAGGGGGAAGGGGAGACGGAAGGGGGATAGAAGGGGAATAGGGGGAAGGGGAGGGAAGGAAGGAAAAGGGTGGGGAGAAGGAGGGGGGTAGGGGGAAAGGGTGGGGGTAGGGGAGAAGGAGGGGGGAGGGGGAGTCGGAAGGTAGAAAGGGGGGAGGGAGAAGATGGGGATAGGGGGTGGGAGGGAAGGAGAGAACAATTCATCCTGTGATTAACTTGCATGTATTTTGTTTGTTTGTTTGTGTGTGTTTGTGTGTGTGTGTGTCTGTGCCTGTATGTGTGTGTGTGTGTTTGTCTGTTTGTCTGTCTGTGTTTGAATTTCCATGTGTTTGAATGTATGTATACGTCTGTATATGTCTGTATGTTGTGGGACATTATGCATGACCTTGACTGCATGACCTTGACGCATCCTATCACCATGTTACTCTGTCTACTCCTCCTTCACTTTCTCTTTGGTCTATCCCTGTTTATCTATGTATCTTTATATCTACGTATGTAATATACTAGCTTATCTGTGTTTGTCTGTTTGTTTAGTCATCTACTTGTCTATGCATTCTGTGGTTTGCTTGTTTAACCTTTCAGTGTATTTGCATATCAATATCTTCTATTATCTATTTATCTGTCCGTTATTTTTTCTGATCATTGGTTTGAATTATGATAAATTGTACCGTGTATGTGGTGATATTGACATATATCTGTGTATATTTACATATATATATATATATATATATATATATATATATATATATATATATATATATATATATATGAGTGTGTGTGTGTGTATGTGTGTGTGTGTGTGTGTGTGTGTGTGTGTGTGTATATATATATATATATATATATATATATATATATATATATATATATATATATTTATATATATTATATTATATATATATAATATATATATATATATATATATATATATATATATATATATATATATATATATATGGGGGGTTGTATGTGTATGAAGATAGTATACACTCGCACATGTACACACACACACACACACACACACACACACACACACACACACACTCTTCTCTCTTCACTCCTATCTTCTCCCTTCCTCTCATCTCTCACTCCCTCCATACCCCCCCTACTCCTCTTCCCTCCATCTCCCCTCCCTCCTCTTCACCCTTCTATCCCTTCCTCTCCTCTCCTACCCCTCCGTCCTCCTTCCCTCCTCTCCTTCCCTCCCTTGTCCCCTTTCCTCCCTTCTCCCTTTCCCTCCTTCCCTCCTCCTCATTAATCCCTCCTCTCCTTCTCTCCCTCCCTCCCCTTCCCTCCCTTCTCTCCTCC
>NW_028234414.1:44083031-44085531 GCF_977035675.1 Penaeus japonicus | reverse complement strand
TCTCTTTCTCTTTCTATCTATCTATCTGTCTATCTATCTATCTCTATCACTATCTCTGTATTCTTTACTTTTCTCACTCGCTGATTTTTTTTTCTCTCTCTCTCTTTCTCTCTTTCTCTCTCTCTCTCTCTCTTTCTCTCCCTCTCTCTCTCTCTCTCTCTCTCTCTCTCTCTCTCGTCTCACTCCTCTTCTCTCCTCGTCATCTCTCTCTCTTTTCCTTTCTCTCTTTCTCTCTCTCTCTCTCTCTCTCTCTCTCTCTCTCTCTCTTTCTCTCTTTCTCTCTCTCTCTCTCTCTTTCTCTCCCTCTCTCTCTCTTTCTCGCTCTTGCTCCCTCTCCTCCTTTCTCCCTACCTTTCCCTTCTTCTTCCCCAGCTACCCTCTCCCCCACCTCCTTCTCTTCCCCTTCCTCCCTTACGCCCTCACCTTCACCCTTCCCATTTCCTATCCCCCCTCTCTCCCCAGCCCCCTCCCCTTCTACTTCACCATCTTCCATTTCCTCCCCCACCCTCCCCTCACTCCTCCATTACCCTCTCCCTCCCATTCCCCTCCCATCCTCCTAACCCCTTCCCTATCCACATTCTCCCTTCCCTTTCCCCTCCTCCTCCTCCCTACCTTCACCCCTCCAGCCCTCACCCCATCCCCACCCAGCCTTCATCTCTACCCCCCCCTCCCCAACCCCCTCCATCTCCCCCCCCCCTTCCCCATCCTCTAATCCCCCCACACCTTCTCCCTATCCTAATCCCCCTATCACCCCACCCCCACCCCATCTTGATCTCCAAGCCCCTCCCTACATCCTCCCCTTCCCCATCCCCATACCTCCACCCCCCAAACCAAACCCCCTACCCATATCTCCCCCCTAACCCACCCACCCACCCACCCACATACCTCCTCCATCCTCCACCCCCCAAACCAAACCCCCAACCCATATCTCCCCCCTTACCCCCAACCCCCACCCACCCACCCATATACCTCCGCCATCCTCCACCCCCCAAACCAAACCCCCAACCCATATCTCCCCCCTTCCCCCCACCCCCCACCCACCCACCCATATACCTCCGCCATCCTCCACCCCCCAAACCAAACCCCCAACCCATATCTCCCCCCTAACCCCCTAACCCACCCACCCACATACCTCCTCCATCCTCCACCCCCCAAACCAAACCCCCAACCCATATCTCCCCCCTAACCCACCCACCCACCCACCCACATACCTCCTCCACCCTCCACCCCCAATCCCCAATCCCCCCTTCCGCCTCGTTTAATTGCATCGAATCTTTTTCTCTCTGTCTTGAATCAACGCTGATCAGAGTTTAATTCTGAAATACGGGGAGGTCTCAGCAACCGGTCATTTAACGTGTGTAAGTGATCATCTTTTGCTTAGCGGTGGAGATCTGGCTCTTCTCGCTCCGGGACGGGTTCTGGAGAGGGGGAGAGAGAAGGAGGGGGGGGGGGATGGAGAGAGGGAGAGGGAGGGATGGAGGGGGGAAGAGAGAAGGAGGGGGGGGGGAGAGGGAGAGAGGGTGGGGAGGGGGGGAGTAGGGGAGGGGGAGGGGAGAGGGAGAGATAGGGGGAGGGGAGAGAGGGGAGGGTGGGGAGGAGAGCAGAGAGAAGGAAGAGGGGGGGAGAGAGAGAGAGAGAGAGAGATGAGAAGGGGGGGGAGGAGAGAGAGGAGGAAGAAGAAGGATGGAGGGAGAGGGGGGAGAGAGAAGGAGGGGGAGAGGGAGAGGGGGGGAGAGGGGGGGGAAGAGGGGAGAGAAGGGAGAGGGAGGGAGGAAGAGAGAGAGAAGGGTGGGAGGGAGGGAGGGAGGAAGAGAGAGAAGGGGGGGAGGGAGGGAGAGGGGAGGAGAGGGAGGAGGGAGGGATGGAGGGAGAGAGAGAAGGGTAGGAGGGAGGGAGGGAGGAAGAGAGAGAGAGGGAGGGGGGGAGGGAGGGAGGAAGAGAGAGAAGGGGGGGAGGGAGGCAGGAAGAGAGAGAGAGGGGGGGGAGAAAGAGGGGAGAGAGGGGAGAGGGAGGGAGGAGGGGTAGGAGAGAGAGAGACAGAGATCTGGCTGGTGAAGATCTAGCTTCTCTCTCCGGACGGGTTCTTGAGAGGGAGAGGGATTGGGGAGGGAGGGAGGGAGGGAGGGAGGGAGAGGGAGAGAGGGAGGAGGAGGAAGAGTAGGAGAGAGAGAGAAATAGAGAGAGAGAGGGAGGGAGGGTAGAATTGAGAGAGGGAGGGTGGGTAGGAGAGAGAAAGAGAGAGAGAGAGAGAGAAAGGGGGGGTGGGGTAGGAGAGAGAGAAAGTAGAGAGAGAGAGAGACAGAGAGAGAGAGAGAGAGAGACAGAGACAGACAGAGAAAGATCATTGGTAATGGTGAAGTTGCTACAACTGATAATAATATAAATAAAAATGATAATGAAAACAAGAATGATAACAATAATGATGATAAGAATGATTATATTGATAGCAGTGATGAAGATAGATAAATGATGATAACGATAATGGAATTAAAGCAACACT
>NW_028234414.1:44070087-44077587 GCF_977035675.1 Penaeus japonicus | reverse complement strand
AAGCTTGCTCATTACATATATGCTTTGTTGGAAACACCTTCAGCACCTCTCAATTTGCAGCGACCAACATAGCTGAAATCCAAGAAGAGTAATACCATGAGGGCGGTTTTTGTTTCTGGATTCCGTGGCATATGAGTTCTGTTGATCAGACAAACATTATTGCTTGACTCGGTCTTATGTAGTAGATACTTTGGGTACAGTTTCGCGAAACCTAATTAGGCAAAACAATGCAAGCGGTTTTCCATGAAACGCACAATCAACGCCAGATCAGATGGGCTCTGTGTGCATGTTTCAGTGCCAGAAAAAGCAGCGTGCTTCTTAGAATATAGCTTTGTGAACACTTCAGCACCTTCAAAGTTTGCCAGCGACCAACATGCTAATCCAAAGAGTATACCAGGATGGCGGTTTGTGTCTGGATTCCGTGGGCAATGAGTCAGTTGATCAGGACAACATTATTGCATGTGATCGGTCTTTGTAGCCGATACCTTGGGTACAGTTTCGTTTAGACCTAACTTTCAGGCAACATCAATGCAAGCGGTTATCATGAACGCATCAACGCCGATGGGTCTGTGGGCATGTTAGTGCCAGAAAAGCAGCTTGCTCATTAGCATATATGCTTTGTTGGAACACTTCAGCACCTCTCAATTTGCAGCGACCAACATGCTAATCCAAAGAGTATACCATGAGGGCGGTTTGTTTCTGAGTCTGTTGATCAGACAACATTATTTTGCTTGAACTCGGTCTTTCTGTAGCCGATACCCTGTGGATTACAGTTTCGGAGACCTAATTTCAGGCAAAACAAAGCAAGCGGTTTCGCATGAAACGCATCAACGCCAGATGGGCTCTGTGGGCATTTGTTAGTGCCAGAAAAGCAGCTATGCTCATTAGCATATATGCTTTGTCTGGAACACTTCATACAGCACCTCTCAATTTGCAATCGGACTCAACATGCTAATCACCCAAAGATTATACCATGAGGGCGTGTTTGTTTCTGGTTTCTGAAGTCTGTTGATCAGACCAACATTATTTGCTATGACTCGGTCATTTCTGTAGCTCCGATACCCTGTTGGGTAACAGTTTTCGTACACCTAATTCAGGCAAAACCAATCAGCAAGCGGTTTTCCATGAACTCATCACGCCAGATGGGCTCTGTGGGCATGTTTAGTGCCAGAAAAGACAGCTTTGCCATCATATTAGCCTATATGCTTTGTTGGAACACTTCAGCACCTCTCAATTTGCAGCGACCAAACATGCTAATCCAAAGAGTACTACCATGAGGGCGCGATGTTTTGTTTCTGGATTCCGTAGCAATGCATTAGCTACTGATTGATTCAGACCAACATTATTTGCTTGACTCGGTCTTCTGGTAGCCGATTACCCTGTGGGTACAGTTTCGTAGACCTAATTCATGCAAAAACAATAGCAAGCGGTTTCCATTGAAACGCAATCAACGCCAGATGGGCTGCTGTAGGGCATTGTTAGTTGCCAGAGAAAAGCAGATTGCTACATTAGCATATATGCTTTGTTGGAACACTTCAGCACCTCTCAATTTGCAGCGACCAACATGCTAATCCAAAGAGTATACCATGAGGGCGGTTTGTTTCTGAGTCTGTTGATCAGACAACATTATTTGCTTGACTCGGTCTTCTGTAGCCGATACCCTGTGGGTACAGCTTCGTAGACCTGATTCAGGCAAAACAATGCAAGCGGTTTCCATGAACGCATCAACGCCAGATGGGCTCTGTGGGCATGTTAGTGCCAGAAAAGCAGCTTGCTCATTAGCATATATGCTTTGTTGGAACACTTCAGCACCTCTCAATTTGCAGCGACCAACATGCTAATCCAAAGAGTATACCATGAGGGCGGTTTGTTTCTGAGTCTGTTGATCAGACAACATTATTTGCTTGACTCGGTCTTCTGTAGCCGATACCCTGTGGGTACAGTTTCGTAGACCTAATTCAGGCAAAACAATGCAAGCGGTTTCCATGAACGCATCAACGCCAGATGGGCTCTGTGGGCATGTTAGTGCCAGAAAAGCAGCTTGCTCATTAGCATATATGCTTTGTTGGAACACTTCAGCACCTCTCAATTTGCAGCGACCAACATGCTAATCCAAAGAGTATACCATGAGGGCGGTTTGTTTCTGGATTCCGTAGCAATGAGTCTGTTGATCAGACAACATTATTTGCTTGACTCGGTCTTCTGTAGCCGATACCCTGTGGGTACAGTTTCGTAGACCTAATTCATGCAAAACAATGCAAGCGGTTTCCATGAACGCATCAATGCCAGATGGGCTCTGTGGGCATGTTAGTGCCAGAAAAGCAGCTTGCTCATTAGCATATATGCTTTGTTGGAACACTTCAGCACCTCTCAATTTGCAGCGACCAACATGCTAATCCAAAGAGTATACCATGAGGGCGGTTTGTTTCTGGATTCCGTGGCAATGAGTCTGTTGATCAGACAACATTATTTGCTTGACTCGGTCTTCTGTAGCCGATACCCTGTGGGTACAGTTTCGGAAACCTAATTCAGGCAAAACAATGCAAGCGGTTTCCATGAACGCATCAACGCCAGATGGGCTCTGTGGGCATGTTAGTGCCAGAAAAGCAGCTTGCTCATTAGCATATATGCTTTGTTGGAACACTTCAGCACCTCTCAATTTGCAGCGACCAACATGCTAATCCAAAGAGTATACCATGAGGCGCGTGTTTGTTTTTCTTGGATTATTTTTCCCCGGTTTGGCAATGAGTCTGTTGATCAGACAACATTATTTGCTTGACTCGGTCTTCTGTAGCCGATACCCTGTGGGTACAGCTTCGTAGACCTGATTCAGGCAAAACAATGCAAGCGGTTCCCATGAACGCATCAACGCCAGATGGGCTCTGTGGGCATGTTAGTGCCAGAAAAGCAGCTTGCTCATTAGCATATATGCTTTGTTGGAACACTTCAGCACCTCTCAATTTGCAGCGACCAACATGCTAATCCAAAGAGTATACCATGAGGGCGGTTTGTTTCTGGATTCCGTAGCAATGAGTCTGTTGATCAGACAACATTATTTGCTTGACTCGGTCTTCTGTAGCCGATACCCTGTGGGTACAGCTTCGTAGATCTGATTCAGGCAAAACAATGCAAGCGGTTCCCATGAACGCTTCAACGCCAGATGGGCTCTGTGGGCATGTTCAGAAGAATAGTCGCCAGGAAAAAAAAGCAGCTTGCTCATTAGCATATAATGCTTTGTATGGACACACTTCAGCACCTCTCAATTGTCGCAGCTGACACAACATGCTAATCCAAAGAGTAATACCATGGAGGGCGGTTTGTTCTGATTCCTGTAGTGAGTCTGTTGATCAGACAACCATTATTTGCTTGACACGTGTCGGTCTTCTGTAGCCGATACCTCCTGTTGTACAGTTTCGTAACCTAATTCATGCAAAACAAATTTCAAGAGCGATTCCATGAAACTCTCCCACGCAGATTGGCTCGTGGGCCATGTATAGTGCCAGAAAATTCACATGCTCATTAGCATATATGCTATTGTGAACACTTCAGCACCTCCATTGCAGCGACCAACATGCTAAACCAAGAGTATACCATGATGCGTTTGTTTTCCGAGAATCCAGTTGATCAGACAACATTATTTGCTTGACTCGGTCTTCTGTAGCCGATACCCTGTGGGTACAGCTTCGTAGATCTGATTCAGGCAAAACAATGCAAGCGGTTCCCATGAACGCTTCAACGCCAGATGGGCTCTGTGGGCATGTTAGTGCCAGAAGATCATCTTGATCCTTGGCAATGAGTGGGTAGCTGCTTTGCTGCACTTCAGCACCTGTCGATATGCTGATACCAACACGCTGACAAAAATATCGGAGTTACTTGATAATCTTTGCCACGTCCTCTTTGTTTATGTGTTTCCTGCCTTCCAAAGCTTGGAGGATGCTTTGCATCAAAGCTTTCTTTTCCTTCTGATGATTTTCTCTGTGGGAACATGTCTGTGAACGAGTTACAACCATGAGTGACTTTTTCTCTTTGAGAGGATACATTCGGTTTCCTAACATGATATCCAAAATGACCTACTTGATTCGCGCTCACGGAAGCCCTATACCTGTGTGGGTACGATATTCGGAATCCTAATCAGTCAAAACCATCAAGCGTCCATGAATGCTTCAACCCAAGGGCTTCTGTGGGGCATGTTTAGTGCCAGAAAATCAACTTTGATACCTTGCATGAGTGTCCTGCTTGCTGCACATCAGCACATGTCTGATAAGCTGATCACAACACCCGCTATTTCAAAATATTGAGTTGACTTGAAAAACTATGTCCACGTCCTCTTTGTTTATTTTTTTCCTGCCTTCCAAAGCTTGGAGGATTTGCATCAAAGTTTTCTTTTCTGTGGGGGAACATGTCTGCAAACGAGTTGCGGTCTCCGCGAATACCTCAGCGCCGGATCTATATGGGCAAGTTGGTGGAATTTGGTCCTTGACACTTAATGGATATCTGGTTTGCTGGAACACTTCTGCACCCGTATGGTTGAACTTTTCGATGTCTGTTAGTCCATCTAGTTATGTATATTTAACACCTTCGATAGAATGAGAAGGTTTTACAAGACACAATGTTGTCATTAATAAAGCAACCAGATAAAATATATTCTATAACTATCCGAAATATGCCATTTTTCCTTTTAATGATGTCTATGTTATGAATTGATCGGGTATTTCATTTCAATATAATTAAGTAAGTCTTACAGTTTTATGTGTATGTATTTGTACGTATGTGTGAGTGTCTATGTGTGTATGTGTGTGTGCATATATATATATATATATATATATATATATATATATATATATATATATATATATATATGGAAACACACATGTGTGTGTGTGTGTGGTTTTGTATTTTCGTATGTGTGCGTGTCTGTGTACGTATGTGTTTGTTTCTATGTGTGTGTATGCTTGTAATATATTTTTTGTCTCTATGTAGTAATGTAGATGTGTGCGTGTGTGCAAGTGTTAGATTCGCATTGAGTTTGTTAGATGTGTTTTATGTGTGTGTGTGGGGCATGTTGTGTTTGGTCGCGCGTTGAGATGTATAATAGTGCGAGTGTACATGTGTCGCACCCACACACACACACACACACACGCACACACACAAACACACATAACACACCCACACAGCACCACACACACCCACACACATATTATATATATATATATAGTATATTATATATATTAAGGTATATCTGTATGAGTGTGGTATGTATGGTAATGATATGATATATATATATAGATATATATATATATATATATATATATATACAGTATATATTATATATATTCATATATACATACACATATATTCATATATATATAATATAAATATATATGTATATATTTGAAATATATATATCATATATATATAGTGTATATGTGATGTATGTATGCTATGATATAATAGTAATGAATATATAACATGAGTACACAATATTAAAAAATATACAATATAATATATAAATATTTATAGTAATTAGTATATAACTATATAAATATTATATATATATACTGTGTATATATAGTGTGGGTAGGGTGTGTGTGTAGTGTGTGATGTGTGTGTGTGTGTGTGTGTGCAGTGTGTGTTTGTGCGCAGCGCGTGTGTGTATATATAGAGCGTGTATACATATAATATAATAATATATAAATATATTATATATATTATAATATTAATAATATACAATACACACACACACACACACAAACACACCACACACACACACATATATCAATATATATATATAAAGTATATATAATATAATATATAATATATATTAAGATCTTATGTAATATATATATATGTAATGTAATTTTTGGGTATATTACATATTTACATAAGCATAAATATATGAAATATGTATGTATATCATATATAATGTAATAAAACTAATTTATGTCTAATGGAATATAGTATATATCTATATAGATATATCTATATAAATATAATATAACTATCATAATACACATATATATGAATAAATAAAACTATCAATGGATATATAACTATATATATATATATAGATATATAAATAATGCAAGCCAGATATATACACATGTTATGTAAAGTATATATATATTATATATTCATAATATATAGAATAAATATATATATGATATTAAATCTGAGTAACTATGATAAATCTTATACTATATATATAGAGGATAGTCCGTGCTGTTGGTGTGTTGTGTGTGTGTGTGTGTGTGTGTGGTGTAAAAAGTGATGTGTATATATATATAAAATTTATCTATATAACTATAAATATAAGTATATATATATATAAATATATATATATATATATTTATATATATAGTATATATATATATATATACAAAATTTATATCGATATTAGTATATATGGTATAATATAAATAATAAAATAGTAAATAGTATAGTGAGAAAATATGTAAATATATCTATGTGGTATAATATAGGTAAAATATGAGTATAATATATATATATATGATATATATATATATGTATATATTCATATATAGTACAACACGTGGGCAAAGAAAACAACAGAATAGGAAATACACTACACAATGAGACCAAAAGGGAAAGACAGATGTGAGTGTGTTTGTGTTTGTGTGTATGTCTATGCGTGTGTGTATTTGTAAGCTTGTGTGTATGTTTGTTTGTTTTTATGTGTGTATGTGTGTATGTGTGTGGGAGGGAGGGGGGGTCTTAAGTGTTTGTGTCTGAGTGTGTATGTGAGTACATGCGCGGTTTCATAATTGTGTGTGTGTATGCTTTTGTGTGTATGTGTGCTGTTGTGGTCTAACGTGTGGTGTGTCCTGTGTGTATATTGTGGATTGGTTATGATGTGGAAGTATAGTGCGTTTGTTGCTATTATATAGTGTTTTGTGTTGTGTGTATTTCTATGCGTGTCTGTGTGTGTAATTTGTGTATGTTGTGTTTTATATGTAGTGGTGTTGTAGTGTCTGTAGGTGTGTGGTAGGAGGGGTCTTAAGTGTTTGTGTCTGAGTGTGTATGTGAGTACATGCGCGGTTTCATAATGTGTGTATGTATAGCTTTGTATTGTGTGTATGGTGATTGTTTCTATTTGTGATGTGTAGTGTGTTTGTGTGTGTGTGTATGTTTGTGTGGGCTGGTTATGTGATTTGTTTTTATATGTTGTGTGAAATCGACACGCTAACCATAGCTAACCATGGCGGCTATAAATAAATATATATTATATATTATTTAAATATATATATATATATATATAGTAATAGTATATATATATGTATAAGAATATATAATATAGAATATATATTAATGGTATACTATATACAATATATAATAGATATAATAGATATATATATTATATAAATATATATATATATAATGTATATATACGTATCTAAATATTCATATAGTACAATAAATATATATTATGTATATATATATCTATAAACATATCTAATATATACATATAAAGTTGAAATATAT
>NW_028234414.1:44060087-44065087 GCF_977035675.1 Penaeus japonicus | reverse complement strand
GGAAAGAGGAAGGAGAGAGAGAAGGAGAGTGCGAGAGTAGATAGACAAGATAGAGAGGAGTAGAAGGAGAACATGAAAATAAATATCTCTAGAAACGTTAGATAAACAGAGAAGCAAAACAGAAAAAGCAACAGGCAGACGCGACAGGATAAGAGACACAGTGAAACGGAGTAGCAGGAAACGAGAAAGCCACATATATTATGTATACAAACAAAACAGCTACGAATGTGCTGCAAATAATGCATGTGCATATAGCAAACCAAAGGAACCGAAACATGGCAAGATCGGGTAAGATGAGATTTAAGTGATTAAGTTACATAAGTGAGTGTAGTAGGCGACCAATGTAAGTTAATTTAGGTAAATTGAGTAAATCTGTGGGGGAGTCTATTTGATAGATGCGAGGAGAGTTGAGAGAGTGAGTAAGATGAGAAAAGAGGTGCGATCACTATATGCGAGTAGAAAGAGAGAGAGAGCGAGAGAAGAAGGAAAAAGAGAAGAAGAAGAAGGAAAGGGGTGACGAAAAGGCAAGGAGGCAAAGAAGTATGACAGGAGAGGAGAAGAAAAAAGGAGGAACAGGCTAGGAATAAGGAAAGGGAAGAAAAGGATAAGATAATAAATGGGGCGGGGGGGGGGAGGAGAGGGGTGGGGGAGGGGGGTGCGGGGGAGGAGGCGAGGGGGGTGGGGAGGCGAGGGAGCGGAAGGAAAGGAAGGTGGGGGGAGACAGGTGAGGAGGGGGGGGAGTCGGACAGGCGAAAAGGAAGGGAG
This sequence comes from Penaeus japonicus, assembly GCF_977035675.1. NCBI lineage: Eukaryota > Metazoa > Arthropoda > Malacostraca > Decapoda > Penaeidae > Penaeus > Penaeus japonicus. The sequence continues at coordinate 44,064,322 of NW_028234414.1, read as the reverse complement.
AAAGAAAGGATAAAGAAAAGTGGAGTAAAGACGAGAGAAGGGTGAGAATGAAGGGCGAGTGATTAAACTACAAGGGAGAAGGAAAGATGAAGGGGAAAAATAGAGAGAAAGGGGTAAAGGCGAGAAAAAGAGAACGGGAGAGGAGAGGAGGGAGAGAGAAGAGGGAAGAGGGGAGAGAGGAGAGGAAAGAGGAAAGCAGGGAGAGAGAAGGGGAGAGAGAAGAGGGGAAATGGAAGAGAATAGGGAGGGGAAGATATGGAAGAGGGAGAGAGAAGAGAGAAAAAGACGAGGAGGGGGAAGAAGGGATGAGTGAGACGGAAGATGAGAGAAGGGGAAAGGGGGAGAGGGGACAGAGAGGAGAGAGAAAGAGGGGAGAGAGACGGGAGGAGAAAGAGAGGTCTAGAGGATCTAGGGGGAAGGGCAAGATCCCCCCCCACCACGGCTATAAGCCCCACGCACCCCGCCATCGTCGGAGACTCGACGGGGGAGCCGCCGGCACTCGGCTCTAGGTGCGCGCCGCCGTGTCCGTGCCAGAAGCCACCCCAGGCTTCGGAGCCGAAACGGGAACCGACCTAATATGACAACACGAAAGGTGCCTTGGTTAGTGTGCGTCAGAGGAAACCATTATTCGGCTTCTGGTGATATTGCGGGTATGACGGGGTGCGGGAGTAGGGGGAGGGAATAGGGGGGGGGGGGGGGGGTGGGCCCATGCAAATCTCTTAATGTGGTAACTGTGAAAGTGTATATGGAATGAATGAAAGGATTTTGATACTATTGTACACATCAGGTTTGAAAATTCCTGGCTACTGTCGAAGGGATGGAATGCAAAAAAGGATATAGACATAGAAATTAAAATTATAAATATTTAGGAAATTTCAAGGCACACATTAGAGTGTCCGGGCAGAGGAAAAATAAAATTGTAGATAAAAATGGTGGCGTAATCTTCAAGAAGACCCAGGCACGGACATGAGTCATGACCGACGCACATGGAGGAGTAGACAGGACACATACACTCGCATATACATATACATAGCATAAATATATTTATATATATATATATATATATATAAAATATAATATAAATATATATATATATATATATATTAAATATATACCACACACACGCACGCACACACACACACACACACACAACACTCACCACATACGCACAACACACACACACACACGCACACACACACACACACGACCACACACACACTACCACACACAACACCCACACATATATATATATATATATATCTATATTTATATAAAATATATATATATATAAATATATATATATAAATATATATAAATATATAGCTATATATAAATTCTTCAGAAATATATCGTGCCATTTTTTCTTAGTCTTGTAAAAGTAAAAAGAATGTCAGGAAATATGAAAGAACTGACGAGAGAAAAGAAAATGAAGGGGTTGCTATAATCTATTTTAATATATCTAATTGGGTATTAATTTAAGCTAGGTTTTGTTATTAATTTTTCCATAACCTTTCAATACACACATTTCTCCATCAAGATAGCAGAGTCTAAGATATAATACAAAGTATCAATGGAGATATGATTTAGACTAGATTGATTTTATAACATTAGAATGAAACCCATAGCAGTGAGTGTTATTGATAACTACTATCAGAATGATAAAATTAAATAATAATGAATAACAAGGTAACTAAGAGATATTAACTTAAATTGCAAGAGTAAGGCTAAAAGAAAATTTATTTTCCCTATGAGCTTTCATGACACAAAGAAAACGGTTAATTGTAATTGGCTATAAAACTAAAAATAACTTAGACAATAAACCGATTTTTTTTTACAAGAATCTAGAACTATAAGAAATATTTTCTAAGCTCTCTAATATTAACCTGTTTAAACGAACTCTAAGGTAAAGAGATCCATACTATTTCTTTGACCTATTTTATCTTACGATAAGGGGTATCAATATACGAATAAGGTTTGATGATGAATTGATGACAATAATACTGAAGATATCGAAATAATAATGAAAAAAAATGATTAATAGTGATAATGATTGTCAGAATAATGAAGATATCATGACAGGATAAGGATGCTTATAATTATATATCTACTGGTGTATGACCACAAACGAGTACCTCAAGTTTCATTCCGTTACCCCCCCATAAAAGGAACTTTTTCTTTTATAGTGCGCCATCTTGCGCAAAATCTAAAAGTGTACTGTAAAGCAACGTCCCCCCCCCCCCCTACTCTCTCTCTCTCTCTCTCCTTCCCATCTCTCTCTCTCTTCTTCCCTCCCTCTCTCTCCTTCCCATCTCTCTCTCTCTCTCTCCTTCCCATCTCTCTCTCTCTCCTTCCCTCCCTCTCTCTCCTTCCCATCTCTCTCTCTCTCTCTCTCTCTCCTTCCCTCTTTCTCTCTCCTTCCCATCTCTCTCCCCCTCCCCCCCCCCCGTCTTTTATTCTGTATATATTTCAACATGTTGACATAGCTGTAAGTTATGTAAATTATAATGTTGAGCCCAAAGAGGGACAAGAATGGGTTAGGATAACCTATTTCCCACAACCATTTGAGATTGTAAGTAATCACTGCCTCAATAAACTCGTCAAAGTAAAAAAAAATGTCTCCCCCCCCCCCCCCGCGCGGGTCTTCTGAATACATGCTGAGTGGATTCGTTTTCTGATCCCCACATCAATTATCTGTACAGTTGGCAGCCAAAACTTGACTTGGATATACGCAGAGGATATGACATCTTCCCCCGACCTCACATGAATGATGTCAATGGATAAGTTTTGTAGTACTAAAGATAATTTTTATCATCGTCATTGTTTTATAATTACAACGATGATGATAAAGGTAACGATGGTAGTGATAACAACAATAACATAATATACATCAGAAACATAAAGATAAGGGTGATGATGAGAGTAATACTAATAAAACTAGAATAATAATATGATAACATCAACAATGATAACGACTGATAATGATAATACCTTGAAAGGCATTCGAGAGAGCGCAGCAGACCTCCAACATTACTTAAAAAAAAACAAAAAAAAACTACTTGAACTAAAATCCGCATACATGACAAACAATTTGGAAATTCTTATGGCTTGTTGGTTACACTTTTGGCCCCGGCTGCGACCACCCCACCCCCCCCCCCCCACCGACCACCACCAAAGGGCACATGACCCCAGAGTCCGACATATCTGCCGGAAGGATGGCTAAAATCTGAGCATAAATTCGGCTGACAAAACTATGCTAAGTCAAGTGGTATGATGATAAGACCATTAATGATTGATAAAGATAATGATTGCTGATGCAGACAATGACAATGACTATAGCATTAATTATAAAAAATGATAATAGTGATGATAATGATATAATAAAAAACAATCATAAAAAGGATAATGATAATGATAATCTTAAAGGTAAAAATAATAATGATAATATAAAGAAGAACACCAATATAGTAATAATCAAGGAAATAGTGATATACAAAAAATGAAAAATAAAAGTAACAGTATGATGATCAAATATAATGAGGGCAATAATTATGCTTGTACTAACAGTATATGCCATAACAAGAGTAGATCCAATGCAAATGTGCTTAAAATGTTATCAACATAACTAAAAACGGGAAACTGATTACGATTGGCAAGTAGCAAATGAAAAGTTGAAATTTAGTAATGAAATGAAAAGATACAAATTCATATGAAAATTTATGGATCGCAATTAAAACCGAAGCACGTTGTATATAACGTTGCATGTAAATAACCATGCAGTTAGAATTATCAATTGATAGCTTCCCACACTATCATCATATCACTCTAGCATTAAAAAAAATATTTAAAGAAATATCCTCCAATTAACCCCTTTTTTTGTGACTCCGAAATTGAGTAACAGTTTCTGTGAACCATTGGACCTATCCAGGCAACGTGGCAAAGAATCGTGATACAGGCTGTATGACATGTATAAGTTACATCACAAGGTGCATAGAAACAACGTCATTTCGTTAAAAAATATTCGGTTTTTTGGAAGTACTAAGAATTAGTAAATGAACTTCTGCTGATTATGCACAGGGTTATAATTTCGTGGAAAGTTAAAGGAGAGAAAAAAAAAATTAGGTTTTGTTGTAAAATGCTATTGTCTTCACATTTTAACACCCACGCAACCCACCTCACACATACAATTAAGACATATCTATATATATATATATATATAGTATCTATATATAAATATA
>NW_028234414.1:44042587-44055087 GCF_977035675.1 Penaeus japonicus | reverse complement strand
CAAAGTGTAACCAACAATCCAAAGAATTTCCAAATTGTTTGTCATGTATGCGGATTTTAGTTCAAGTAGTTTTTATTGATTTTTTTTTAAGAAATGTTGGAGGTCTGCGCTCTCTTAATGCCTTTCAAGGTATTATCATTATCATTGTTATCATTGTATGATTGTTATCATAATTCTTATTCTAGTTAATATTATTATTACTCTCATCATCATCCTTATATAATGTTTCTGATGTAATTATGTTATTTTTGGATATCACTACCATGCTTACCTTTACATCATCGTTGTAAAATTATCAAACACTGACGATGATAATATTATCTTTAATACTACAACACTATCATTGAAAATCATCATTGTTGAGTGTGGGAAGATGTCATCTTCTCTGCGAATATCAAGAAATTTGGCCTCCATGTACAGATAATTGAAGTGGGATCAAAAACGACTCCACTCATGCATGTATTCCATAAGACCGGTCGGGGGGGGGGGGAGACATTTTTTTTACTTAGACGATTTATTGAGCAAGTGAATACTTACATCACAAAAGGATGAGGTAACATAGGTTATCCTCACCCCAATCTTAGTACCTCTTTGAGCTCACATATATTTTACGAAACCTACCGCTTTGTCAACATGTGAAATATATACAGAATACAAGACGGGGGGGGGGGAGGGGGGAGAGAGATGGGAAGGCTAAGAAAGAGGGCAGGAGAGAGAGAGAGAGCGAGAGAGAGGAAGGAGAGAGAGGGAGGTAAGGAGAGAGGAGAGCTGGTGAAGGAGAAGATAGAGAGAGATGGGAATGGAGAGAGGGAGGGAAGAAGAGAGAGCGAGATGGGAAGGAGATAGCGAGAGTGAGTTAGGGGGGGGGGGGGTTTGTTTACAGTACACGTTGTAGATCTTGCCGCATGATGCGCATATAACAGAAAACGTTGCTTTTTTACGGGGTAAACGGAAATGAAACTTGAGGTATTCTTGAGGTATACACAGTAGATATTTCATTATGAAGCATCCTTATCCTTCATGATATTTTCATTATTCTGACAATCATTATCATCATTATCATTTTTTTTCGTTATTATCGATATCATCAGTAATATTGTCATCATATCATCAACCAAACCTTATTCAGTTATTGATACCCTTATCGTAAGATAAATATGTCAAAGAAATAGTATGGAATCTTTACCATAGAGTTCGTTAAACACGGGTAAATTAGAGAGCTTTGAACTATTTCTTATAGTTTAGATTCTTGTAAAAAAAAATCCGGTTATATATTAGTTATAGTTTTATAGCCAATTACATTAATCCGTTTTCTTTGTGTTCATGAAAGCTTCATAGAAAATAAATTTTCTTTTAGCCTTAACTCTTGCAATTTAAAGTTAATATATCTTAGTTACCTTGTTATCATTATTATATTAATTTTTATCATTCTGATAGTAGTTATCAATACACTCACTGCTATGTGTTTCATTCCCTAATGTTATAAAATCAATCTAGTCTAAACTCATAACTCCATTGATAACTTTGTATTTCTATCTTCGACTCTGCTATCTCTGATTGAGAACTGTGTGTATTGAAAAGGTTATGGAAATTAAAACAAACCTAAGCTAAATTAATACCCAATCTAGAAATATTAAAATAGTATAGCCACCTCCATTTTCTTTTTCTCTCGATCAGTTTCTTTCATATTTCCTTACATCCTTTTACTCTTTACGATAAGAGAAAATGGAAAAAAAAAAAAAAAAAAAACAAACAAAAAAAAAACAAAAAAAAAAAAAAAAAAAAAAAAAACAAAAAAAAACACGTATATATTTCTGACGAATTTATAAGTATATATATATATAAAATATAAATCTAGCTAATATATATATATATATATATATATATATATAAATAGTATTAAAATATATAAATGTGGTGTGTGGGGTGTGTGTGTGTGTTTGTGTGTGTGTGGTGAGTGTGTGTGTTGTGTGTGTGTGGCGTGTGGTGCGTTGTGTGTGTGTGTGTGTGTGTGCGTGCGGTGTGTTGGTATATAATATATATATATATATATATATAGTAAATATATATATATAAATATAGTATGATATATATATATTATAAATAAGTTTAAGTGATGATAATGTAAATGCAGTGTATGTGTCCTGTCTACTCCTCCCTGGCGTCGGTGCATGACCATGTCCCGTCCATGGGTCGTCTTGAATACGCCACATTTTATCTACATTGTATTTTCCTCTGCCCGGACACTCTAATGTGTGCCTTCGAAATTTCTAAAATATATCTAATTTCCTAATTTCTATTGTCTAATCATTTTTTGCTTCCATCCTTCGAATTATCCAAAATTTTCCAAACCTGATGTGTACAATAGTATCCAAATCTTTCATTCCATTCAGCATATACACAGAACACCACGTACACATATAAAGAGATTTGCATGGGGCGTAACAAGTTGGAGTATTAAACAAGGCCCAAATCCTCAAAGATCCTAATCATATTAGGGAAAATCTGAAAAATAAAATCGCCATGCGTCGGGCAGCGCTGATGAAGGCATATGGGTTGTCTGTCGATGCAAGAATCCGATAGTGTTTCTGACCGGCAACCGAATGGCAATTTTTCGAACATGTCCGAATACGCGGCTCTTGTCAATTATGAAAAATCATTGGCACCTCGAGCAGTTCCGCCCTGGAATACCTCTTACATGTACACGGGTGCTTCACACACAAACACACCACATGCACATACATAAATATACAACCTATACACCATGCACACGCGTGCACACACACATAAACATTACACACACACACAAACACACAAACACACATACAACACATTTTGTGTGTGACTAAATATTATACATGTGAATATGAATATACTAATAATTTGACAGATATACATACAAATATACATACATATTACTGCAACATACATACATAAATACATAAATACATATATATAAAAATATATACATATATACATATATATATTTATATATATATTATAGTAATATATTCATTTGATTACATATATATATCTATAGAATATATATATATCTAATATAAATATAGTAATATATAGATATAAATAGGAGAGAGAGAGAGAGAGAGAGAGTAGAGAGAGAGAGAGAGAGGAGATTTCGATAAAGATACATAGATATATATTATATGTATTATATAGATAGTATATATACATATGATATATATATATATAATATATATATAGTATATATATAAATATATATTATATATATTATATATATATATATATATATATATATATATATATATATATATATATATATATATAAATATATATATATATATATATATATAATATATATCTATAAGTATTATATAAATATATATTATATATATATATATCTATATCTATTATTTTTAAATATAATATAAATATATATATATATATATATATATATAATATTATATATATATATAATATATATATATCTAAGTATTATATAAATATACTATATAGATATATATATAAAATATAAAATATATATATATAAATATATAGTAGTATAATAAATAATATATATATATATATATATAGAATAAATATTATATAATATACACACACACATACACACACACAAACACGTGTATATATATATATATAAATGATATATATATATATATATATATATATATATAAATATATATATATAATATATATATAGTATTATATATTTTATTAAATATATGTATAATAAAATATCTATATATATATATATATAATATAATAATATGATATATATACAAATAAATATATGTATAATGATGATATATATATATATATATATATAATATAAATAAAATATCCATAGTAAATACATATATAATATGTAATATATATATATAAATTATATATATATAAATAGATATATATATAATATATATGTGTGTGTTAGTGTAGTGAGTGAGTGTGTTGTGTGTGTTTTTTATTGAATATTATAATATATATATATAAAATATAGTAAAACAATATAATAAATAAAAAAAATAGTATATAACCAAACAAAAAATATATCAATTGTACTGTAAAGTCTTTATAATCTAAGCCAATCTGAATATATACAAACATAAATCTATAAAACACAAAATAAACTATATCTATCTATATAGTACTATAATTTTCAGTAAATATACCATAAATATGTATAGCTACATACATAACATAAATAATATATAAATATCAAATATAATATCACAATATCTATATATATAAAACTAAAAATATAGTATATAAAACTACAACAATCTAGCTATATACTATATAAATCTCACTAAAATAACTATAAAAACCTATATGCGTGTGTATGTGTGTGGTGTGTGTATACACACACATACACACACACACATCACACACACCCACACACACCCACCCACAAACACACCACACACATAGTAAATATAATATTTATATATAATATAAATATATATAGAAATAAATATATATATATTATATATATAATATATATATATACATGTGTTGTGTGTGTGTTTGTGGTGTAAATATAGAATGAATATATATATATAAAATTCTTTATACTTATGGAATATATATATATAATAAAATCTATATTTAGTATATATATTTATAAATATACATATATGATATACATAGATATATATTTTAAATGTTGTAGAGTATAAGCACACACACACACTAAAACTCACAAACTACGACACCTACCAACACACTACTCTATCACTATCTTCATCCGAGAGATTGTGTTTTGTGTGAGTGTTGTGTGTGCATCTATGACAAACACATACAATCACACCACACGACACTATAACTCTCAATAAAAAAATCAAACAATCTCACACGACTGCAATCCAACTCTATAACACTCCACACTCAATCGAAAGATCAAAACCACAATCTAAAACAATCACTATCACACACAATATCACTAATCAGAATCACACGTAACACACACTCTCTCAAACACTATATATCAAATCTTCACAACATAATAAAAGAAAAAAAAAATCAATTTATCACACAATCCCCTCCCTATTTTGATGTAGAACCACCACTCACAATACCAACAGAGCAATAACACACCACTATACTAACTTACACACACACACCAAATCGTCAGCACACATCACAAAAGATACACTAACTAACACTCACAAACTCACACACTCTTCTCATTATATATATTGTATAGTAGCTATATATATATATATACTCACTCAAACACCACCCACTGACTCAAACAGTATCAAACCCCACAATTATCACCATCACACACACAACAACACACTAAAATACTAACACACTCCCCGCCCCCCACACCCCACAACTATTAACACAGACACACTCTCTCTAACACACACACTCACACACACACATCACAACCACAAAATCACACAAACAATCACTCACACAAACACCGAAATTCACCTATACAGCAATTTCACTAGATACACCACACACTAACCCCCCACCCACCCACACACCACGCATCACACTCGACACCTCACACAAACTCGACTCAACACAAGTAACGGTGTGTAGTTTTGTGAGTGTGTGTGTGTGTTGATTTATAGTGTATATATATTAGATTAGTATGAGATAGTGTGTGTTTGGTGTTGATTTGTGTTTTGCGTGTATGGAACAAAGTCCCTATTGACAAAGTATAAGAAAGGGATGAATGAGGTGAATGTGCAAGATATGTATTTTAAATACATATCTTGCGTGTTTTAAATATGCAGTCATTATATCTACAGTGTATATATATAAATAATATCAATACTATATATATATAATATATATATATATATATATATATATCTATATATATATATTATAATATATGTGTGTGTGTGTGTGAGTTTGTGTGGTGTGTGTGGTGTGTTTTTGTGAGTGTTGTGATGTGTGTGAGTTTGTGAGTTTGTTGCCGAGTGTGTGTCCGAGTGTGTAGATGTGTGTTGATTTTGGTGTAGAATATGAATCAATCAAACTCTATATATATCAATATATAAAAATAATCTATATCAATAACTATAAATAATCCATATCCCAAAACATAATCTATATATCTATCTATAATCTATTCTCTATCACAAAAAATCTAAAACAAAACCTATTATATCTATATATATATTTTATCTATCTATCCATATATGATATCACTATCACTAAATATCAGATATGTATATATCTACCATATTCACACAAATAATATATAACAATATATATATCTATATCTAAATACATATATGACTCTACAGTCTCTCTCTACCAATCACATTCCATATGTCTATTATATCTCTACTACAAAAACAACAACCTCAATCCACAACTCTCACAAAAAATAGTCATACTCATCACAAACACAAAACATAAATAACTAAATATCTCTCAAACAGTGTGAGAGTGTGTGTACATCTATATATAACAATACAAATATATACACATCCACATACACACACCCACAAACACACACACACATACACACCCACACACCCCACACACACACGACACATAATAATATATATATATAATATATATATATACTAAGCTATTATATATATAAGATATATCTAAAATATATATATATATATATATATTTTATTTTATATATTATATATATAAAAATAATAAGATATATTAAAATATATAATATATATAAATAGAATATAAATATAAATAAAATGTTGTGTGAGTGTGTGTTTTGTGTGTGTATGTGTGTGAGTGTGAGCGTGTGTGTGTGTGATGTTCAGTATTCGTATATAAATGTATTTATATATAATACTTATATATATCTATATATATATATATAATATATACTATTTAAAGACATACATAATATATCAATATAACTTAAAAAGATAAATAGATATATATATATATATAAGAATATATGTATATAAATACATATAACTATATATAAATATACATATATAAATAATATAGAAACATATAGATATATAAATATATAATTTATATATATAAATAAAAATATATATCTAATGTATAGAGTAAATGTATAATTATATACATATATCAATATAAATATAGATCTCTATCCTTATATATATCTAAATCTAAATACACCCACACCCAATATATTTAAATCTATAGTACATACTCTCAAATATATATATATCTCTATTTAGATATATAAAAATCACTATATCTCATAAAAATATAAAAAATAAATCTATATATAATATATATATGTATAAATTGAATCGAATAAATATAAAAATATCATATATAAAAGTAAAATATCACAACAAAACTATCTCTATATCTAAAACTATATCAAAAAATATATATAAAAACATATTAATAAAACTTATAATATGTATAAGTATATATAAATATAACTTAAAACTATATAACTAAATATATAAATAATAGTATTGTTTTGTTTTAGGTGTGAGGTGTGTTGTGTGTGAGTGGATTGATTGGGTGTTGTTTGTGTGTGTGTGAGAGTTGTGTGTGAGTGTGTGTGTATGAGGTAGTGTGAGTGGGTGAAGTGTGTGTTATTGTGGATGTGTTAGTGGGTTTGAGGTTTTTTATTTTGAGATAGTTATTGTGAGTGTGTGTTATTGATTGAGAAGTGATTTCCAATCGTAACAGCGCCCCCATACCTCTATGTCCAGATCTCGTACACCCCTATGCATCTGCGAGAATATAATAAGGTTCGCCCATGTAGGTTCAAACAAACTACAAAGAAAATATGTCATCCGCTAAGTTGAACCTGTGGTGATCTGCAGGAACTTCCAGCGTGGAAGGACTTCCCCGCCCCTTCCGAGGGAATCAGCCCGTGTTCCTTATCCGTCCTTCAATTTTGTACCACAAAGGGACTTAAACATGGAAAATATTGCATGTTATAAATGTTGCAAAGTGTTAACTCAATGAGATTTGAATGACTGAAAAGAATGTCCTATTTCTTTGGATATGTTTCCTCTTTGCATAAATATATATGTATATATATATCTATATATATAAAAAATATATTAAAAATAATATAAACATATATATATATACATATATATATATATATAGAGATATATATCTATATATATAAAATATATATAAACATAGATAATATATAATATAATATAAAAATATATATATATCCATCAACGTAACCTACTTTGGTCTGATTTTTTAGATCTTAAAAAAAAAAAAGTCATTTTAAGACTAATGTAGCGTATTTAAAGCTGAACAAGCTCAAGACAATGAAATAACAAATAACCATTACTTGGCAACATCGCGCAATTCCAACGTTCGCTTTTCCCAGAATTCCGCGCCACGTTCGCGGTCTTCCGTTAAGACAGCGTCAGCTTAAAGGTTGTTTTTTTCACAAATGACAACGGACACACTGGGGGCCCCCCCAGTCACATAGACACTTACCCTTTCACGCACGTGTACACAGACACGAATACGTACACAAACACTCCAACAGCACCCTTGCAACCAAATACACACATGCACTCTAACAAATCCACCCACAGACATGTAGTTTATCTATCCATTCATCTACGCATGTCACAAACGTTACATATACACCCACACACGGTAACACACACATGTTCATGTTTACGTTCTGTGCTGAATCTCAAAGCAGAAATATCTTTATTCCTAAAGTTAAGAATGACGTACGGTTAAGGCATATTTTGTAACTTTAAAATGCACTAATTATATAACACACCCATATAAAGCTTCCAACCAGACCCCGCCTATCATAACCTTAATTTCAGTAACTTTAACCTTATCAAAACCCACTAAATCCTGGCTTAACCTACTGTTATTTATGTATATTAAAATCATATATATATATATATATATATAAATAATATATATAATATAAATATAAATATATATATATATATATAAAAAAATACAATATATATATGCAAAAATATATATACATTTATATACTTACATTCCTAAAATATATATATACTATAAATATATATAAATATAAATAATATATATATATATGTATCTAAGACTAACGTATATATTTATTTATATATACATATAAATATTATATACATATGTATACATATATAGGTATATGTATATGCATTTGCATATATGTTTACACACACACACACACGCACACACACACACAGGCACCACACACACACACCACACCCACACATATATTATAAAAATATATATATATAAATATATAAATATATCTATATAATATATATATATAATAATTAATATATGTATACATGAATATAAAGTATAAATATCTATCATATATATATCTATATAATAAATTATATCTAATGTATGTGTGTGTGTGTGAGTATACAAATATATATAAATATATATCTATATATATATAAATAGATATAAATGATATATAAATAATATATATCTAGTAAATATATATCTGTAATTGTGTGTGTGTGTGTTTGTGTGTGGTTTGTGCAGTAGATACACATATAAAAATATGATTACAAATAAAATATATAGTGAATAAATACACACACCCACACACACACACACACACACTCGACATATATAAATATATATAAATCAGCTATTATATATGATAAATATATATATATAAGATATATATATATAGGGAATACAATGTTATAAAATAAATACAAATAGTTTACCTCCCAGACCGGACACACCGTGTGGTGTGTGTGTGTGTGTGTGTGGTGTAGGCTCTTAAGTTATAGCAGCCTATATAACCTTTATAACTCACATAAGAATATTTCCTTTATATTGGTGGGGACACACAAATTAACTTTTTGCAGTTAGAGTGCACCTAACTAAACGAATAAATATATATATATAATATATATATAAATATATATACTATATAAATATATATTAAATATAAATATTTATGTAATGTATGTATGTAAATAAACATACACACTCACATACACACACACACACCACACACACATATACATCACATATAATATATATATATAGTATATATATATATATATATATAAATATAAATATAATATATATATCGATAAATATGTATATGTAAATTGTGTGTGTGTGTAAATAATATATATATCTAATATATATATATATAATATATATAATCCATAATATATATATATTATAAGTAGATATATATATATATATAACTGTTTGTATATATATATATTATATTTATATATATACATCTAACAATCATATATATTATAATAATATATAGTAGATAGTATTTTTTTTAAAAACATACTTGGGTAAATTTGGGGGTTGTGTGGGAATACTACCTTTATATAAATTTATACGCGTAAAGAAGGAAGACCAAAGGCTACAGAAACAAATTTTTTAAATTTTAACCCCTTTTTATTTTTCGATTTTTGGGAACTAACGAATATAAAGGGCAAAAACTTAAAAAAATCTAAAAAAATTTAAGTAAAAAGAAACGAAACAAACGAAAACAACGACCAAACCGTAAATATAAATGAAACACTCCTGGAAAAAAAAAAGCGTTTTGCCGATTAGCGGTTGCGATATATATATATTATAAATATATATTAAAAAATATTAAAATATATATATATATTATAAAAATTTTATATATATAAAATGTTATATATATATATATATAATATATATATATATTTATATATATAAATATAAATATTTAAAATCGCATGTTGATACATGTGGGGGTATGTAGATGTATGTATTTTGGTTGTGTGTGTATATAAAATTTTAAAATTTTATATTATATAATAAATAAATATATAAAATATATAAAATATACACATATAAATTTATGTACATACATAATTACACACACATAATATATTTATATATATATATATATACAATATATACATACACACATACACACAACAATATATATATAAAAATATAATATATATATAATTAAAAAAATAATTAAAAAATGTGGGTTGTTGGTGTGTGTGTGTGTGTGGTGATGAAAAAATTAATAATATAAAATATAAATATTATATAAATTTAAAAATATAAAATTAAAATATATAGAAGTACATAAGTTATGTACAAATATAAATATTTATTAAATTTATATAATTAAAAAAACCCCCACCCAACCATACAAAACAAACATACATAAACCCACATGATACACACAGTGCAAAAAATATATATATATAATATTAATATATATATATTATATACCAATGAAAAACTATACAATACATATATTTAACACAAAACATATATATTTATATTGAATATATATAACATACATAATACATACAAAAAATACCTACATACATACATACATCATCATACATACATCCCAAAATACTACATTCATAATACATAATATATATATAGTTTAAAAAGGGATGAATAAAAACGAATACTAAACACGCAAGAGATTATTTGACGCGTTTCGACTGAGGTCTTTTTAAAAAAATACAAACAGTAAAAAACGAAGAAAAATTATAAAAATATATATATAAAAATATTATAAATTTTATATAAAATATATAAATAATCAAATGAGAGCTGAAGGTTCAAAAGCTTTCCGACCTGGGTAGTTGTCCCCTTGCCAAAAATCCTTCTTACGCCGGGTGTTTTGCAATGGGCACGGGGGGGCCAAGACCTGAGGGGGTACCCAGAAACCGAGGGTCTGCACGACGTTTCTTTTCTCTGGTTATGAAGTTCGCCGCTTTTTTTCTGAGGTTTACAAGAAACCCTGGGTTATTGGGGTTTTTTCAAAAAGTCATAATTATTTTTTCATCCCAGGAATTTTGGGCGTAAAACCTTAAAGCCCTTTGGGAAGAAACCGGACTACCCTACTTTGTTTTTTTCTGCGTGGGCGGAAAAGTAAAAAGGATATAATCACTTTTATTAGTTTCTTTCATTTTCAAGAAACGCAGGGCCTCGCATCACGGTAAACAAGTTCTAGGGAAGGGGACAAACCCCATTCTTTTTCTTCTACGGGAAATTTAATTTTTTTATGGACGGCGTTTAGCAGTACGGGATGGGGGCTTATTATGCTTTTTTAGAAAAACCCCCGTCGAAACGCGTCCCAAAAACATCCCTTTTCTGTTTAGATATTCATCTCACCATCCTTTCTTCACATTTATCCTATGAACTCTGCTCAACATTGTGGGTGTTTTTAAATAATATATAAAAATATTATATATAAATTTTTATAAATAATATTTTAAAAATAATATATATATATATATAGATATATATATATTTAATATTTAAAAATGTTTAAAAATATATTATGGTGTGTTGTGTGGTGGGGTGTGTGTGTGTGGTGTAATTAATATATATATAAAATAATATATATATAAAATAAAAATTAAAAAAAATACAATATAAAAAAAAAAATTTTCCTATACACCACAAACAACCAGCAACACACAACAACATACATACCATACACAGAAAAGGTAATATGTATGTATAGTAATATATATATAATTAAAATTAATATATATATATAAATATTTAAATAATATATATTATATATATATATATAATAATATATA
>NW_028234414.1:44030812-44038312 GCF_977035675.1 Penaeus japonicus | reverse complement strand
GATATGTGTGTGGACGCCGACCGCGAGTGTGTGAAGTGTGTCTCGTGTGTGTGGTGTGTGGTGGTGTGTGTGATGTTTAGGTTTATATATATATATAGATATATATATAATATATTGATATATATAAGTGTATATATATAGAAATGATATATATATATATTGAGGTAATAATTTTAATATATATATATATATATATATATATGACATACATCATTACTTATGTGTGTGGTGTGTGGGAACATAATTCTGTTAAATAAATCAAAAAATATATATATATATAGTATATATATATATATATATATAGTATACACCGCAGCATATACATACATATATATATATTTAATATATTAAAAAAAATATATAAATACTATTGTTTATAGTATTGTGATATATAATATATTAGATAGCTTCTATATGTGTGTGTGGTGTGCCTGTAGTAGGGTGTGGTGTGGTATGTTTGTGTAGTGTGTGTTGATGTTGTGTGTTGTGTGTGGCTTGTGTAGTTGTGATGAGTTGTGTGTGTGTTGTGTTGTTGTGTTCGTTTGGTGTATATATAAAATATATATAATACAATATATTATATATAAATATAGATATATATATAATATATATGTATATATATATGTATATATATTGATATTTATTGCATTTATATATATATATATATATCGTACGTCGCTATAATAATATCCCTCGCTTTATTTATTGCACATTTAATATATATATATATATATATAAATATATATGTTAGTATAAACATATCTATGATATGTGTATATGTATATATATATATCAATATTTATGTTATAAATAATATATATATATATATATATATATATATGACGTATATTATGTATTTATATATATACCTATCTATCCTTCTATGATATCTATTTATCTTTCTATCTACTATCTATGTCTATCTGTCCTATTCTATGTTATATAATAAATCTAAGAATTATATATATGTATTTAACATTTCATCACACTTATACATATATATATATATATATATATATATAAATATATATACATTATACTATATATATATATATATATATATATATAGAATATCATATATACTATTATATATATTATAGTATTGTAAATATATTATATATATATACTATTTTATATAATAATACTATCATTATATATAAATATATTGATACTATATATATACATATACATCCACTTTATATATATATGTTTATATATAATAATATATATATATATATCTTTTAATATATATATAAATAAATTATATACACATATATGTATATATATTTTTATATATATATATATATATATACTTTATATATAAATATACTATATATTCTATATATATATATATATCTCCAAATATGATGTAATGTTATATATATATATATATCAAATATATATATATATAATTACGATATATATATATATACTCTATATATATATATATTTGTCGTCATTGGTGTATGCATGCCACAACTTTGATTTGATGTTAAGGCTAAGATAAATCCAAAGCAGCTCGTAATCAAAAAAATGACAACAACCAATTTGTTCCTTCTTATCTTTATCTACGTTGTTAGACTACGTATCAGATATGACAAAACGATACAGAAGAGCGATTATCTAAGAAATAATTGTCCAGCTTTATTATTGTAATATTGCACTCTCAGCAATTGAATTCGTTTGTGACGAATGAATATCCATATTCAATCAAAAGTATAATTCGCATCAACTACGAATTGCAATTCGTTTTTTTTTTTTAATCTACCCTCAGCCTATTTATTGTACATTTTGTTGTTGCAAAAAAAAAAAAAAAATAAAACCAAATAAAAAATAAGAAAAAAAAAGAATATTCTTCGTGCAATTTTAGAGATGATTTCGTTTTAAAATTTCAAACTGAGAGAGGAGGATAATCGTTTAGTGTTATGTAGCGAGTATGCAATAATTTACCCGTTGCAGAATACTTTTGTTCGCAAAATGCGGAAAATCAATTATCTAATTGTCAATAAAGATATATTTAGATGCTGTATTTTGGATGTATATTTAGGTAGCAGATCGCAACAGATATTAAAAAATATAAAAGATATATCGTAATATAAAAATTAAGAAAATACAAAAGAAGAAATGAGAAAAATATAGTTCCCTGAAAAGAATAAAGCCGCAATATATTTTTTTCGTTAAATGTTATTGACTTATTTACGTGGCAAGCTGCAATAGCAGATATCAGTTTCAAATTTCGATGAATATGTCAGTTGCATAAAGTGCGGATAATTGGGCAATATAAATGTTATAAAAACTAGAAAGCTAGCGAAAGAAAAAATGACATTCAGTCATCAATTAGAACCTAAATTTCCCAAAACAAATCAAAATAATGGTTAATAGTTTTTAGGATAAATGGTAATGAATGAAAATAAAACCCATAAGGTATTGTGAAATTGGGATTATAAGTAATGTTAATTAAATGAAAAGCAGTTTATCTTCATCTTCATCAGGAGTGTTATTATCATAGTTTTTATTATTATTATCATAATGATGATAGTCATAATGAGAATAATAACAATAATGATTATAATGATAACAAAAATTATAACAATGATAATTATTATTACTATCATAGTAATGATGATAATGATAATGATAAAAATGATAATAATAACAGTGGCCATAATGATTACAATGAAGTGGTAATAACTAAAATAATAACAGTAATGATTACTACCATCATCATCATCATTACCATTCTCATTATTATCATTATCATCATTATCATCATTATTGTTATTATCCTCGTCATCATTATCAGAACCAGTATCATTATCATTATCAACATCATCAATATAATGAGGTAAGCAGTTTTCAACAAAATAAAGTATATACATGCAATGTTGTATTCATGTGGATTTTCAATAGAGGGTCCATGTGTTACGTAAGGTTCTTCGAGGGGTTCATGTTTCAAAAAAGGTTTAAATCTATAAAACTGATGATAATGATAATGATAATGATTATGATGATTTTGATAACAATGATGAACTGTATTTTTTTCTCTCTCTCTGTCTCTTTTACTTACCTAAGGTTGAATGTTTTTGTCCTCTTATTCTCTCTATCTCTGTCTCTCTCTGTCTCTCTCTGTCTGTCTGTCAATGTCTGTCTCTTTCTCTATCACTCTCTCTCTCTCTCTTTCTATATTTCCCCTTATCTATTAGTCTCTCTCTCTCTCTCTCTCTCTCTCTCTCTCTCTCTCTCTTTCTCCCTGTCTATTGGTATCTTTCTCTTTCTCTCTCTCTCTCTCTCTCTCTCTCTCTCTCTCTCTCTCTCTCTCTCTCTCTCTCTCTCTCTCTCTCATCCCTCCCTCCCTCTCCCTATCTATCTCTCTTCCTTTACCATTCTATTTATCAATCTTCCTCTCCATTACCTTTTGACAATACCTCCGGGACATCGCCCTCGGCAGCTGACCTCCGTCGCGACCCTCCCTTATCGCTCTTGGTCCTCGTCGTTATACTCGAAAGAATTACAATTCATCCTATTTAACTATCAAAGGATGGCTGATGTATATCCTTATGCATCCTGATATATCCTTATATATATACATATCCTGTTGTTTTGCCTTCCCTCTTCTTCCCCTCCTCCTCCCTTTTTTTTTATCTTTCTCTTCTTTCCCTTAACTTTTTTTTGTTTTCTTTTTCCCCTTTTCTTTTCCCTTCCTTTTTTTTTATTATTTTTTAGGCTATTCCTTGTTCTTTTGTATGAGTTTCTTCCCCTTATTATTGTTTTTTCTTTTTGTCTTTCTTTTCTTTGTTCTAACTTAACGTTCTTCCCTATTCTCTTATCCCTTCCTCCTTTCCTCTCTCCTTCCTACTTCTACCACCCCCCCCTTCCCCCTCTTATGCCTCTATCACTTCGATGGTTCTCCTCCTTACTCCTCTTTACTCCCGTCTACTCCTCTCTTTACTCTTTTATTAAGTTCTCCTACACTTCTTCCTTATTCCTCTTTTGTGTTCTCTCCCCCTCTACCCCCCGCCCACCTCCTACTCCATCTACTCCCTCCAACACTCCTATACTTCCTCCCCTTTCCTCCAAACATATCCTACTCTATCTCCCTCTCATTACCCCCCCCCTCTCACCTTCCCTCCAACCCCCCAACACTCCCTCCTTACTCCCTCTCCTTCCCTTCGAGTAGATTTCCCTGCTCAGAAGAGAGACCATCTCTCACCCCCCCCTCTAACAACGCTCCCTCCCCTCCCTGTAACCCGCCCCTCCCTGCGACAACCCCTACTCCTCAACGCCCTGTAGTCGCTCTCGTCCTCCATTACCCCATAGAAGTCTCACTCCCCTCCTCCTACCCCCCACCTCCCTTTCAGCCTTAGATCTTCCAACACGCCCCTCCTACACTCCCCGCTCCATTCCTAACCCCCACCCCCTTTCCCTTCACTAACAACCTCCCACCCTCGAACATCTCCAGGCTCCCTCCAATCTCACCCCCTCCATCCATATACCCCACCCACCTCAACTTCCTTCACAATACCCCCCACCCCTCCATTCACTCCGAGCACTCCCTCCAACACCCCCCCTCATCCCTACATGCCACCCCCTTCCCTTCTCTCTCCAACCCCCCTTTGCTCTCCATACACCACCCAGAATAGACAGCCTCACTATCCCTCCTCCTCCCCCCCCCCCCTTCCCTTCCTTCACCACCCCCCACCCTCGAACACCCCCTCCTCCTACCCCCTCCCTCCCTCCAACACCCCCTCCTCCTACCTCCACCCCCCTTCCCTTCCTTCATAACACCCCACCCTCGTACACTCCCTCCTCCTATCCCCACCCCTCCCCCCACCCCCACCCCCTTCCCTTCCTTCACAACCCCCCACCCTCCAACACCCCCTCGACCACTCCCTCCTCCTCTCCCCACCCCCACCCCAACCCCTCCCTCAAGACGATAGGACACGGCAACGAGGCAAAACCCATTCTCGCAAATACTCCTAGCATTACAGATAATCTAATTGTACAACACAATCTTGCAATTTACAATGATGCTCTTGCAATGGTCCCCGCGAGCGCATCTGTAGAGCTCTTTTCACTGCAACGCCCTGCAATTGACTGGAAATATCATTAAGCTTCGAGGGGTAAAGGGGGAGGTAGTTAATGTGTGGATGTATGTTACGTTCGTGCAGTATCGTGTGTGTGTGTGTGTAGTTTTGTGTGTACTGTGCCCCATCCGCTGTGCTAGTGAGTTTGTGCTCGTGTGTTTCTGTGTCTGTATGTGTGTGTGTGTCTGTGTTTGTATGTATTTGTATGTGTGTCTGTTTTTGTATGTATTTGTGTATGTGTGTGTATGTATGTGTGTGCGTGTGTACGTACCAACCCCGTCGACGAGATGAGATAATAAAAGTTAATCCAAACGGGGAACGATCTCCATTTATGATTTTGATTGCAGGATATCACCAACGGCCTTCATTTGCATGTATGGACGGGCATCTGAGGGATATCAACAGAGCCGGGGATGTCATAGGAAAGAGATCCTATGCGCTAGTGATAGGCTCCTTTACCTCAGGGCGGTCGGGTGAATAGGACTGGAAGGTGGGTGGGTGGGTGGTGGGAGGGTGGGACGGTGGGAGGGTGAGGGGGGGGTGAGAGTAAGGCTGTTACTAAAATGTAGATTGTAGTGATGGTGGTGGTGATGGTGGTGGTGGTGATAGTGATGGTGGTGATGGTGAGGACGATGATGAGCATAATGATATTAATGATAATGAGAATGATGATCATTGTTATCATGATAATGATAATAATGATGATGATAGTATTGATAATTATCATGACATTAATAGCAATAAAAATTATCATTATCATAATGAGAATAATTATAATAATGATGATGATAATGATAATGGTAATGATAATGATAATGATAATAATAATTAGGATGTTAATGATAATTATAATGACGTTAATAACAGTAACAATGATCATTATTATAATGATAATGATGATGATGATAATAGTAATAATGATAATAATAATGATAATAGTAATAATGATAATGATAATAATAATAATAATAATAATAATAATAATAATAATAATAATAATGATAATAATAATAATAATAATAATAATAATGATAATAATAATAATGATAATAGTAATGATAATAACAATGATAATAATAATAGTAATAATAGTAATGATAATAGTGATAATAATGGAATAAAAATATAATAATAATAATAATAATAATAATAATAAATAATGATAATAATAATAATAATAATAATAATAATAATAATAATAATAATAATAATAATAATAATAATAATAATGATAATAATAGTAATAATAATAATAATAATAATAATAATAATAATGATAATAATAATGATAATAATGACAATAATGACAATGATAATCATAACTATGATGATTGTGATAGTGAGGATGATAGTAAAGTTAATATCAATAGTATCTGCAATGACAATGATAACCAATAAAGAGACAATGATTCTAAAATTTAATAATGATGATAATTATAATAGTAATAGTAATAATAACATTGATGATAATGATAGTAATAGTTAACTATAGCAATGGTAATGATAATAGTAATGATATAACAATAATAATGATGATAATAACAACAGAAGATAATGATGGTAGAATTGATAATGAAAACAACAATGATGATGATAGTAATATTGTTAATGATATATAATAATGATGATAACAGTAATAATGATAACAATAACGATAACAATGATAATGACAATGATAACAATATTAATAATGACAATAATAATAATGAAACCAATAGTGATAACGGTTATAATGATAATAAAAATAATGATGATGATAGCAGTAACAATGATAATAATAACAGTAATGATAATGATATAATGATGGTGGTAGTAATAATAAATGTTATTATCAATGATAACTAATATTATCCCATTGGCCATAATGATCTTGATCTTAATATAAATAAAACTTTTGATCAAACTTTCTTACTCTTATTCTGATTATCTTTTTTTCCTCTTTTCTTTTTCCTTCTCTTTATCATCACTTTCTCATATTTATTTGTTTTAGGTTCGGTCTTATTCTAACTTTCTTTATATTTTTTTATTATTTTTCTTTTTTGAAAGGGAGAGTGGGGGGGGGGGGTTAAATCGGAGTCATCATTATTACTCAAATTATTGCTATTATCTTCAATTGTCTTTATTGTTCGTTATTTTTTTTTTTTTTCCTTCCTTCCCCCATTATACCTTTATTATTAGCTAGTCTATTTGATAAAGTTTTATTGTGTTTCACTCTTATGTTCCCTTTTTTGTTTTTTTTATTTTTTTCTTTATTAGAGAAACTTTTATTCTTTTTCCATTTTCATAAAAATTCCTTGTATGTCACTCCTTTGGTATTTTTTCAGAAACTAATTATCTTAAAGTGGATATCTTCACTTATCTATTACGAAAGATAATTGAATAGTATCTAAAGAGGAAAAAACATGCCAGTAAAATG
>NW_028234414.1:44010550-44018050 GCF_977035675.1 Penaeus japonicus | reverse complement strand
CACTGAATTATCCCCACTCCTCTCTCTCTCTTCTTCTCTCTCTCTCTCTCTCTCCTCTCCCCGCTACCTTCTCCTCCCCCCCCCTATTCCCCTCTCTCTCTTCTTCTCTCTCTCTCTTCTTCTTCTTCTTCTTCTTCTTCTTCTTCTTCTCTCTCTCTCTCTCTCTCTCTCTCTCTCTCTCTCTCTCTCTCTCTCTCTCTCCCTCCTTCTCACAGCAGCATCTCTCCTTCTCCCTTCTCCCCACTGTATGCTTTCCCCTCATTTCTCTCCCCTCGCCCCTCTCCCCTCTGCCCTCTCCTCGCTCCCTTTATTATTTAGTCTCTTGTTGTCTTTCTTCTTCTTCTTCTTTGTTGCGTCATCCGCTTTATATATATTTTTTTACATTTATTTTCCATCTTTTCCTCTTTGTATTTTCCTCACTGCATAACTCTCCTTCTTCTTCTCTTATCTGCCTCTTCATACGCCCCTTTCATCTCCTCCTGCTCATTGCGTCAATTTTATCTCTCTTCTTTCTCTTTCTCTCTCTCTCGGTGTCTGTCTGTCTGTCTGTCTGTCTGTCTCTCTCTGTCTCTCCCTCTCTATCTATCTATCTATCTATTTTTCTTTCTTTCTTTCTCTCTCTCTCTCTCTATCTATCTATCTATTTATCTTTCTCTCTCTTTCTCTCTCTCTCTCTCTTTCTCTCCCTCCCTCTCTCTCTCTCTCTTCTCTCTCTCTCTCTCTCTCTCTCTCTCTCTCTCTCTCTCTCTATCTATCTATCTATCTCTCTCTCTCCTTTTGCAAGTTTCGCCATTCCCCCCTCTTCCCATCTTCCTTCTTCTGCCCTCGACTCTACTCCTTTGTCCAGCATTCGTACCCTCTCCCACCCCTCCATCCCCACCCCACGCCCACCCCCACGCCCACGCCCACCCCCACCCGCAGCGCCTTCTGAGTACTCTGCCTCTCTGGAGTCTTACGCCCACTGCTTTTGTTTTCTTTTTCTTCTTTTGTTTCTTCTTTTGTTTTTGTATTTTTTGCTTCTCCGTTGTTGTTGTTTTTTTGTTGTTGCTTTCTGGTTCGTTTTTGCTGTAAAGACGTTTAATTAATATCTCTTTGTTCTCTTAGATGTTAGATTTTTTTTTTTTTTTTTTTATTGCGTTCTTTCTTTCTTTCTTTGTCGTGTTTTTTGTTTTGTTTTTGTTTGATGGGTGTAATCTATTTCCTTTCTGTTTTGTTAGTTGTATTATGTTGTATGCCGAGCCCTGTTTTTGTTGTTGTTGCAATTTTATTGTTGTTGTTCTTTTGTTCCTCTTTGTGATATAATTTTGTTCTTGTTTTGTTCCTCTTTGTGCTGAAAATTTGTTGTCGTTGTTTTGTTCCTCTCTCTGCTGCAATTTTGTTATTGTTTAGTTCTCCTTTGTGCTGCAATTTTGTTTTTGTTGTTGTTTTGTTCCTCTTTGTGCTGCAATTTTGTTGTTGTTGTTGTTTGGTTCCCTTTTGTGGTACAATTTTGTTATTGTTGTTGTTTTGTTCCTCTTTGTGCTGCAATTTTGTTGTTGTTGTTTTGTTCCTCTTTGTACTGCAATTTTGTTTTTGTTGTTGTTTTGTTCCCCTTTGTGCTGCAATTTTGTTGTTGTTGTTGTTTGATTCCCTTTTTGTGCTACAATTTTGTTATTATTGTTATTTTGTTCCTCTTTGTGCTGCAATTTTGTTGTTGTTGTTTTGTTCCTCTTTGTACTGCAATTTTCTTGTTGTTGTTGCTTTGTTCCACTATGCGCTACAACTCTTCTTTTTTTCTCTCTGTTGCTATTATCTCTGTCCACTTGTTATATCGGCTGTCTGGGTTTCGCCAAGTTTTACCTTCCCTCCCGTTCCTCAAAGCTCTTTCACCTTATGTGGCACCGGACCTCCATCCTGGCATCCTTTTGTCTGTGTCTCCCTCGCTCTTTCCCTCTCCTTCAGCGGCCCTTGATCCTTAGAATCCACTCCCCTATTTTGCCCTCTCGTCTTTTTTTTTTTTTTTTTTTTTTAAGTTCTTTGTATCTTCGCATTCTCCTTAGTCCCCCCCCAAAAAATATATCACACTCTCATACATTATGACCCCTCTATGACCCCTCTTCAAATGTTATATTCTTGAAAAAAAAGAGGAAAAAAAAGATAGTGTATAATTCCATACCCCTCGTGCCGTGTTCCTCTCGCATCCCTCCCTTCCCCTCCTTTCCCCTCCCTTCCCCCTCCCCTTCCCCCCCTCCCTCCCCCCAGTGCCTGCCACATTGTTGACTCTCTGAAGGTAAATGTTAGCGACAGTTTACCCCTCGTTCTCCTTTGTCCTCTTCCCCTCGGCTTCCTTCCTACCTTCTGTTTCCTCCTCCCTTCCTCCCCTTCCCCCCCCTTCCCCCCCTCTCCTCTTGTTCACCTTCTCTTGGCCTCTCTTCTTACTCTTCTTCTTCTTCTTCTTCTTCTACTTCTCTCGTTTTCCTCATTTTGGGGGTTTTTCTCTCTTCGTTAGCGACTATTTTCTTTTTTTTTCGTTTTTTTTTTCTCTAGAAATTCGATTGTTTAGTTTCGTTATATGATGATCTTAGGTTTGATGCTTAAACAAATAGTTTTTTTTTATTTCATTTTCATCTAAAAGGATAAATAATGTCTGTTTAAGCTAATCTAAATCTACTTGTATTTACAAATACATATATGTACAAATGTTTTTATTATTTTCATTATATTTCGCATCATACATAACACTGATATTTGAATATTCTTTGTAGTTTGCATTGTGAATATCAATTTTGCTATACTTATCATCATATGTATATACATACCTACATATATATATATGTATATGTATATATATATATATATATATATATATATATATATATATATGTACATATATATATATATATATATATATATATATATATACATATATGTATGTATATATATATATATACATTTATATATATATATGTATATATACATATATTATTTATATACATATATATATATTATATATATATGTACATATATATATTTATGCAAATATATATATATATATATATATATATATATATATATATATATATATATATATATATATATATATATATATATATATATATATATATATATATATATAGAGAGAGAGAGAGAGAGAGAGAGAGAGAGAGAGAGAGAGAGAGAGAAATAGATAGATAGATAGATATAGATAGATAATATATATATATAAATATATATATATATATATATATATATATACAAATATATATATATATATATACATATAATATATATTGCAGCCATTTTCACTTTTCACAACTATCGTATCAAGATCATTGTTATCATCATCCTTATCATTAGCGTTAACAGTATCATAATTGATACCCTCGATATACTAATTGCATTAATCATATTTTGGATTTGTTATATTTTTACTTCTGTATTTTTTTTTAGATTTTTGTATTTATGTGCATTATCTATCTGTCTGTCTCTATGCATGTATGTATCTCTCTATCTCCCTCTCCCTCTCTTTCTCACAAAAATGTGAAAAAAAACAAGGGGAAAAACAAGAACAAAATGAACAAAGAAATATACAGTAAAAAAGAAAAAGACAAAAAAAAAAAAAAAAAAAAAAACGAAGATCAGGAAAATGAAGAAGAAAACAATAAGAAGACGGAAAGAAGATGAAGAAGAGAAAAAAGGGGAAAAAAAGAAGAAAAACGAAAAAGGAAAAGGAAAAAGACGGAGAATAAGAGAAGGACTCAAAGAGGAAATAAAACAGAGGAAGACGAACAAGAACAAGAAGAAAACGGAGAAGAAAAGAAAGCAAAGAAGAAACAGAAAACGTAGAAATAGGAAAAACGACGAAGAAGAAGAAAAAACGATGAAGAAAAAGAAGAAGAAAAACAAACAAGAAAAATACAAAATGAAGAAGAAAAAAAAGAAAAAGAAGAAGAAATAGAAGAAGTAAAAAAAGAAAGAAAGAAGAAAAAGAAGACAAAAAAGAAAGAAAAGTAGAAATATAAGGAAAAAAGAAGAAGAAGAAAAAGAAGAAAAGAAAGAAGGAAAAGAAGAAAAAGAAGAAGAGAAAGAGGAAAAAAGGAGAAAAGAAGAAAAAGAAGAAGAAGAAAAAGAAAGAAGAAGAAGAAGAAGAAGAAGAAGAAGAAGAAGCCAGTGCGGCGATTTCCAAGAAAACTTCTATATCGCATTGTATAAGGTAAGGAACACGAGGCAACTCCTATCATCCCATCATAGGACTCGTCCATCACCGCTTGGATTTCCAGATACAGAGTTGGGGAGGGGGGAGGGGTGGGGGAAGAGCTGGGTGGGTATTAGGGGGGGGGGTTGGGGGGAGCTGGGTGGAGAGGGGGGGGGGGAAGAGGGATGGGAGGGGGTGGAAGGAGGTGGGGGGAGTTTTGGGAGAAGGGATGGAATAGAAGGATGATGGGAGGGGGTGGAAGGAGGTGGGGAGAGGGAGGGAAGGGGTGGAAAGAAGTAGGGAGAGGGAGGGAGGGGGGAGAGACGGGGGTGGGGTAGAAGGATGATGGGAGGGGGTGGAAGGAGGTGGGAAGAAGGAGGGAGAGGGTAGTTGAGAGTGGGGAGTGGGATAGGGGGTAAGGGGGGAGGGAGGAGAGGGAGGGAGGGAGTAATTGGGAGTGGGGGGTCGGGGACAGAGGGTAAGGGATAGGAGTAGGGAGTGGGGGTAAAAGGGGAGAGGGTGGGGAGGGTTGGGGAGGTAAAAACTAAAAGGGGTAAGGAGAGAGGATGAAATGGAGATGAGAAGGGGAGACAGTTAGAGGGGAGAGAGGAGAGGGAGATAAGAAAATTAAGGGAGAGTAAGCAAGAGAAAAGGGGAGAGGCGAGGCAAGAGGAGAATGAGGTGAAGGAAAGAGGAACAAAGAGGGGAAAAATAGAGGGAGAGAAGAGGTGCGAGGGAGCGAAAGGGGACAGAGAATGGGGTTAGAGAGACAGTAAAGGAGAGAGTATTTGGGGAGAGGGCCAGAAGTAATGATGGGAGAAGAAGGGGAGAAAGAGGAATATAAGGAAAGAGAGAAATGAGAAATAAAGAGAAAAGAAGGTCAGAGGAGGGCAGAGAGAGAGAGAGAGAGAGAAAGAGAGAGAGAGAGAGAGAGAGAGAGAGAGAGAGAGAGAGAGAGAGAGAGAGAGAGAGAGAGAGAGAGAGAGAGAGAGAGAGAGAGAGAGAAAGAGAGAGAGAGAGAGAGAGAGAGAGAGAGAGAGAGAGAGAGAAATAAAGAGAAAGAGAAATGGAAAGAGACAGAGAGTCAAAGACAGACAGAGAGAAGGAGAGAAGGAGAAGACAAGAATTAGAAGGGGGGAGAGGTCAAAATCCGAAGAAAAACTTGAACAAAACAAATGAACAGGAGAAAAAGAGTGTATAAAAAGACCAATCAAAAGGAGATGGAAGAGAGAACCTGATAAAAGAGGAGAGACGAGAGAAAGAAGATATGAAAGGAGAGGGTAAGAGAAGAGAGACGGAGAGGAGGAGGGGGAGGGGGGAAGGGGGGAGGGGGGCTCATCGATGACGTCAGCAAGATTAAAACCGCTTCAACAGGGCGCGATGTGTTCGTCAAAAATTGCTGCCTTTCTCGGAAAGCTCACTCAAAAATCCCTCTCCCCCTCTTCCCTCTCTCCTTCTCTTTTCCCCTCCCCTCCCTCCCTCCCTCTCTCTCTCTCTCTCTATCTATCTCTCTCTTTCTCTCTCTCTCTCTCTCTCTCTCTCTCTCTCTCTCTCTCTCTCTCTCTCTCTTTCTCTTTCTCTTTCTCTCTCTCTCTCCCTTCCCTCTCTCCTTCTCTCTCCCCCTCCCCTCCCTCCCTCCCTCTTTCTCTTTCTCTCTCTCTCTCTCTCTCTCTCTCTCTCTCTCTCTCTCTCTCT
The DNA here is from genome assembly GCF_977035675.1 of Penaeus japonicus. NCBI lineage: Eukaryota > Metazoa > Arthropoda > Malacostraca > Decapoda > Penaeidae > Penaeus > Penaeus japonicus. Next base: position 44,012,181 of record NW_028234414.1, on the reverse strand, counting down.
CTCTCTCTCTCTCTCTCTCTCTCTCTCTCTCTCTCTCTCTCTCTCTCTCTCCCTCTCTCCCTCCATTCCTCTCCTCTCATCTTCTCATTATTCTCCATCCCTCCATCTACCCTCCCTCCCTCCCTCTCTCCACCTTTCCCTTCCCTTCCCTCCTCCTCCCCTCTCTCCCTATATTTTTCACCTTCGTTCAAAAGCTCTCCTTCGCAATCCTGCCTCAGTCCCCCCCCCCCTCTCCTTCTCACATCCTCCCACCCTCCTTCTCTTTACCCTTCCTCCTCCTTCTCCCTCCTTCCCCTCCTCCCACCCTCTCTCTCTTTGCCCTTCGTCCTTCTTCTTCTGTCTCCTCCTTCTTCTCTCCCCTTTCTTCCCTTCCTACTCTCCTACCTCTCCTTCTTCCCCCTTCTCCTTTCCATCCTCTCCTCCGCCCTTCTCTTACCCCTCCCTCCTTCTTCTCCCTCTTGCCCTCCTCCCCACCTTTCCCCTCTCCCTATCCTTCCCCTTCCTCCTTCCCCTTGTCTCCCCCAAATCCTCTCTCTCCTCATCTCTCCTTCCTCTCCTCCTTCTTCTCTCTCCCTCTCCTCCTCCTCCTTCTCTCCCCCTTCTCCTCCTCCTCCTCCTCCTCCTCCTCCTCCTTCTTCTCTCCCCCCTCTCCTTCTCCTCCTCCTTCTTCTCTCTCCCTTCTCCTCCTCCTTCTCCTCCTCCTCCTCCTCCTCCCCCTCCTCCTCCTTCTTCTCTCCCCCTCTCCTTCTCCTCCTTCTTCTCTACCCCTTCTTCTCCTCCTCCTCCTCCTCCTTCTTCTTCTCTTCCCTTTCGCCTCAGATTTCTCTGATGTTCCTATTGCTCTTTAAAGATGCAAGTCACGGGGGAGTAGGGAGAGGGAGGGGGGGGTAGAGGGGGAGGTGGGGAGGGAGGGAGGGGGGGGAAGAGATCAGTAGAAGAAGAAGAATTCTTGAAGGAAGAAAATTACTCGATAATTACGTCATATTCATCATATCTGTGTGTGTGTGCTTTCTAATTACAAAGTCTCGGGGCCCTTCATACCCTCCCCCTCCCCTCCCCTCCCCTCCCCAATCCCTCTTCCTTCCCCCGCTCCCCCCTCCCCTAATCCCTCGTCCTTCCCCCATCCCCTCATACACCCATTCATCCTCCTCCTCCTTCCCCCCTCCTCTCCCCTCTACGCCCCCCCACCCCACCCCATCCATCCTCCGCCTCCTTCCCCCCTCCTCTCCCCTCTACGCCCCCCCACCCCACCCCATCCATTCTCCGCCTCCTTCCCCCCTCCTCCCCCCCTCTATGCCCCCTCACCCTAGTTCCCTCTCACTCGTATTTTCTCTTGCAAGACGATCCACATCAACACATCTGATTTGCAAGCATCGTCTCTCCTTCACCTCTCACCCCTGCTGCTCGCTCTCCTCCCTCCTCCCCTCCCCTCTCCTTCCCTCCTCCCCTCCCCTCCCCTCCCTTCCCCTCCCCTTCCTTTTCCTCCTCTCCCCTCCCCATCCCTTCCCCTCCCCTTTCTTCTCCTTCTCCATCCTTCCCCTCCCCTTTATTACCCTTCCCTCTCCTCCACTGCCTTCCTCTCCCCTTCCCTCTCCTCTCCTCTCACCCCCTTTCTCCCTTCCCATTCCTTC
>NW_028234414.1:43993680-43998680 GCF_977035675.1 Penaeus japonicus | reverse complement strand
AGAGGAGAAGGGGTAGGTGGGTGGGTGGAGAGAGAGAGTAAGGAGAGAGAGAGATAGAGAGAGAGAGAGAGAGAGAGAGAGAGAGACAGACAGACAGACTGAGGGAGAGAGAGGGGACGGGAGAGAGAGAGAGAGAGAGAGAGAGAGAGAGAGAGAGAGAGAGAGAGAGAGAGAGAGAGAGAGAGAGAGAGAGAGAGAGAGAGAAAGAAAGAGAAAGAGAGAGAGAGAGAGTGTCAGTGTCAATGACAACATCATATTATTCTCAAGCATTTGTTGCATTTGCTGTTACTGCACACACACACACACACAAACACTTACTTGCTTGCTTGCTTCTATCCCTTGCTTCTCCTCTTCCTCCTCCTCCTCCTCTCTCCTCTTGCCTTTATCCTCCGTTTTTTTGTTGTTTTTTTGTGTTTTTTTTCTTCTTCTGACTCTTGTGTCTCCTTATTTCTCTTTCTTTTCTCCCTTTTTCTCTGCTAGGGCATTTGCTCATAGGTTATTACCCGCTCCTATGTGCAAAAATTATGGCAAAACACCAGCCTAATAACGTATATCATAATAATAATATATCATTAAAAGAAATCTCGCTGGATGAAAGAAAGCAAGAGGAAACAGACAAAAAAAATCAAAGAATATAAAAGTATATAAAAAGAATACAAGAATATAAAAAGAATACAAGAATATAAAAAATACAAGAACATAAAAAATACAAGAATATAAAAGAAATACAAGAATATAAAAAAATACAAGAATATAAAAGATACAAGAATATAAAAAGAATACAAGAATATAAAAATATAAAAAGAATACAAGAATATAAAAATATAAAAAGAATACAAGAATATAAAAATATAAAAAGAATACAAGAATATAAAAAAATGCAAAAAAAAAAAAATAATAAAAAAAATAATAATAATAATAAAAAAAAAAAAAAATACATATAATACAAACATCTCAAAGAATCTTCTCGTTTCTCTTGGTCACAGCAATACAGCAATAGTGTTCGTTCGGCCATGTTTCTCTCAACCCAAGGGAAACCGAGCCCAAACTTAGTCTCATTGTTGGGTCCAGCTTATTCAGCAGACACTAAGCTGTACTCAAGGATCAGGGGGGGTGGCTGGGGAGTGGGGGTGGTGGGGGGATAGACTCTGTCGCTCCAATGATATCTTGTTTTCCTTTTTTTTTTTGTTGTTGTTGTTGTTGATTTTGAGTTTGTTTGTTTTTTTATATGTGGATTATTTTCTCGTTGATTGGTTTTTTTTTTTTGTTTTTTTTTTTTAGGTCGGCATGAAATTACGATAATGGAAGCAACACTAATGAACAATAACAGGGTTGCTGGGGTATACACGCAGCAAACAAAAGTAATTTTCTCTCTCTTGGCTCTCTCTCTCGGCGAGATGTTGGCGGCCCCTCTCTCTCTCTTGCCACGGGCGGGGTGGGGGGGGTGGGGGGGGGGGGGGCGCTCCCCCCCTCCTCCTCGCTCTCTCTCTCGTCTCTCTCTCTCTCTCTCTCTCGGGATGCGAGGGGGGGGTACTGCGGGCGGGGGGTGTGCGGGGGGAGGTGGGGCGGTGGCGGGGTGGGGGGGGGGGGGCGGGGGGTGCGGTGGCGGATGGGGTGGCGACGGGGGGGGGGGTCTCTCTCATCTCTCCTCTCTCTCTCATCTCTCTCTCTCTCTCTCTCTCTCTCTCGTCTCTCTCCTCTCTCTCGTCGCTCTTATGACGAAGAAAATCTTTCATAATAACTCATCGCCCTTGTATTTCCTCCACTTTGCATTCCTGCCCAACATCCAACCTTCCCACTCCTCGCTCTCCCTTGGAAACCGCGTTTCACTCTTCTCTCTCTTCCCCTCACCCTGCCTTTCAATCTCCGTTCTTTTCCCCTCTCCTTCTTCTCTCCCCTTCTCCCCTCATCCCCGCACTTGCTCCAGGCTTGCTTCACTCCCTTGCTTCCCCTCCTCCTCCTCCTCCTCCTCCTCCTCCTCCTCCTCCTCCTTTCTCCTCCTCCTCCTCCTCCTCCTTTCTCCTCTTCCCTCTTTCCTTTATCCTCCGTTTTCTTCTTCTTCTTCTTCTTCTTCTTCTTCTGGCTCTTGTTTCTCCTTATTTCTCTTTCTTTTCTCACTTTTCTCTGCCTCTGTTTCTTCCCTATTTTCTTTTCCTTTCTTTTTGCCTCTGTAGTGTCTGCTTGTCCATCCCTGTCTTTCCTCTCCTTCTCTTTCTTCTTTCCTTCTCCTCCTTCTCTTCCCTCCTCCTCTCCCCTTTCTCCGTTTATTCTCCCCTTCTCTTCCCTTCCTTCTCCCACCCAATTCCTCCTCCTCCCTCTCCCCTTTTGCCCCATTCCTCCCCCCTACCTTCTCCATCCCCACTTTACCCATTCTTCCTTCTCCCTTCCTTTCTCCCTCCCTTTTCCTCTCCATCCTACCCCACCCCTTCCCATCTCCCCACCTCTACCCCAATCCCCCCTTCCCATCTCCCCATTTCTACCCCCACCCTCCCTTCTCATCTCCCCACTTCTACCCCCATCCCCCTTCCCCATCTCCCCACCTCCACCCCATCCTTCGTCCATTATCCCTTCCCCCCTCCCCATCTCCCCCACCTCTACCCCCATCCCCCCTTCCCATCCCCCCTCCCCATCTCCCCACCTCCACCCCATCTTTCGTCCATTATCCTTTCCTTCCTCCCCATCTCCCCATCTCCCCCCCATCCTTTGTCCATTATCCCTTCCCCATCTCCCCATCTCCCCCCATCCTTTGTCCATTATCCTTTCCTCCCCCATTTCCCCATCTCCCCATCCTTTGTCCATTATCCTTTCCTCCCTCCCTCCCCATCTCCCCCCATCCTTTGTCCATTATCCTTTCCTCCCTCCCCATCTCCCCATCCTTTGTCCATTATCCTTTCCTCCCTCCCCATCTCCCCATCCTTTGTCCATTATCCTTTCCTCCCTCCCCATCTCCCCATCCTTTGTCCATTATCATTTTTTTTTTCCTCCCTCCCCACTCCTCCCCATCCTTTGTCCATGTGGGTATCCTGGGAGTTCCTCCCTCCCCATCTCCCCATCCTTTGTCCATTATCCTTTCCTCCCTCCCTCCCCATCTCCCCATCCTTTGTCCATTATCCTTTCCTCCCTCCCCATCTCCCCACCTCCACCCCCATCCCCCATCCCCGCCTCCCCATCTCCCCACCTCCGTCCCATCCTTTGTCCATTATCCTTTCCTCCCTCCCCATCTCCCCATCCTTCGTCCATTATCCTCTCCTCCCTCCCTCCCCATCTCCCCATCCTTCGTCCATTATCCTTTCCTCCCTCCCCATCTCCCCATCCATTGTCCATTATCCTCTCCTCCCTCCCTCCCCATCTCCCCATCCTTCGTCCATTATCCTTTCCTCCCTCCCCATCTCCCCATCCTTTGTCCATTATCCTTTCCTCCCTCCCCATCTCCCCACCTCCCCTCCCATCCTTTGCCCATTATCCTTTCCTCCCTCCCCATCTCCCCATCCTTTGTCCATTATCCTTTCCTCCCTCCCCATCTCCCCACCTCCCCTCCCATCCTTTGCCCATTATCCTTTCCTCCCTCCCTCCCCATCTCCCCATCCTTCGTCCATTATCCTTTCCTCCCCCTCCCCATCTCCCCATCCTTTGTCCATTATCCTTTCCTCCCTCCCCATCTCCCCATCCTTTGTCCATTATCCTTTCCTCCCTCCCCATCTCCCCATCCTTTGTCCATTATCCCTTCCCCATCTCCCCATCTCCCCATCCTTTGTCCATTATCCTTTCCTCCCTCCCCATCTCCCCATCCTTTGTCCATTATCCTTTCCTCCCTCCCCATCTCCCCATCCTTTGTCCATTATCCTTTCCTCCCTCCCTTCCCATCTCCCCCCCATCCTTTGTCCATTATCCTTTCCTCCCTCCCCATCTCCCCACCTCCACCCCATCTTTCGTCCATTATCCTTTCCTCTCTCCCCATCTCCCCCCCATCCTTTGTCCATTATCCTTTTCTCCCTCCCTCCCCATCTCCCCATCCTTTGTCCATTATCCTTTCCTCCCTCCCCATCTCCCCATCCTTTGTCCATTATCCTTTCCTCCCTCCCCATCTCCCCATCCTTTGTCCATTATCCTTTCCTCCTACCCCAACTCTCCCTGCCTTTGTCCATTATCCTTTCCTCCCTCCCCATCTCCCCATCCTTTGTCCATTATCCTTTCCTCCCCCCCATCTCCCCATCCTTTGTCCATTATCCTTTCCTCCCCCCCATCTCCCCATCCTTCGTCCATTATCCCTTCCTCCCTCCCCACCTCCCCCCCATCCTTTGTCCATTATCCTTTCCTCCCCCCTCCCCATCTCCCCATCTCCCCCCCATCCTTTGTCCATTATCCTTTCCTCCCTCCCCATCTCCCCATCCTTTGTCCATTATCCTTTCCTCCTCCCTCCCCATCTCCCCATCCTTTGTCCATTATCCTTCCCTCCCTCCCCATCTCCCCACCTCCACCCCATCTTTCGTCCATTATCCTTTCCTCCCTCCCCATCTCCCCATCCTTTGTCCATTATCCCTTCCTCCTCCCTCCCCATCTCCCCATCCTTCGTCCATTATCCTTTCCTCCCTCCCCATCTCCCCATCCTTTGTCCATTATCCTTTCCTCCCCCCCCCCATCCTTTGTCCATTATCCCTTCCTCCCTCCCCATCTCCCCACCTCCACCCCCATCCCCCATCCCCGCCTCCCCATCTCCCCACCTCCACCCCATCTTTCGTCCATTATCCTTTCCTCCCCCATCCCCATCTCCCCATCCTTTGTCCATTATCCTTTCCTCCCTCCCCATCTCCCCATCTCCCCCCCATCCTTAGTCCATTATCCCTTCCTCCTCCCTCCCCATCTCCCCACCTCCCCCCCATCCTTAGTCCATTATAAGGGGGGGGGGGGGGGGGGGGGGGGGGGGGGGGGGGGGGGGGGGGGGGGAAGTTCCTCCTCCCTCCCCATCTCCCCACCTCCCCCCCATCCTTCGTCCATTATCC
>NW_028234414.1:43969992-43973580 GCF_977035675.1 Penaeus japonicus | reverse complement strand
CTAAATTGAACAAGTTCACCGTTGTACAGACCATAGATACAGGAGGGCTCAGCGTTCGCCAGCTTATAAGTGATAAGACATTAACGTCCACCGAAAGGGTTTTTTATCGCAGTCGGAATATGTTCGAAACCACCCAAGTATCGTACGTGCAATTAATTTCTTCTTGTTGAAGGGGAAACTATAGTGGGCAGAGCAGGGGAGGTTCTCGTGTTCAATCCCAACCCTTCTTCCTCCTCCTCGTCGAGAACCGATCAAGCCGCCATAAGAACCTGTCACACTGGGTTCAACAAGGCCTAACATACTAGCCCTCTAACTACCTCCCTCCTTGCCCTCTAACTACCTCCCTCCTTGCCCTCTAACTACCTCCCTCCTTGCCCTCTAACTACCTCCCTCCTTGCCCTCTAACTACCTCTCTCCTTGCCCTCTAACTACCTCCTTCCTTGCCCTCTAACTACCTCCTTCCTTGCCCTCTAACTACCTCCCTCCTTGCCCTCTAACTACCTCTCTCCTTGCCCTCTAACTACCTCCCTCCTTGCCCTCTAACTACCTCCCTCCTTGCCCTCTAACTACCTCTCTCCTTGCCCTCTAACTACCTCTCTCCTTGCCCTCTAACTACCTCTCTCCTTGCCCTCTAACTACCTCTCTCCTTGCCCTCTAACTACCTCTCTCCTTGCCCTCTAACTACCTCTCTCCTTGCCCTCTAACTACCTCTCTCCTTGCCCTCTAACTACCTCCTTCCTTGCCCTTTTTTCGTCGTCTGAACTTTCTCTCTGTTTCTCTCTGTTCTCTGATCTGATGAGGCGGCAACCAACGCCAACTTTTTTATATGGTTGGGTTTGGGTTGTGTGATTAGAATGCTGCCTCGTCGTTTTGTACCGACCTATCGTACCTGCGCATCGTACACATTTCGTCGGTGTACACGCCGAACGGCACACCACGGTACACCACACATACACCCACTTTATCTCGCTTTATTACAAGGGTTTTTTTTCTACACACGACTGTATAATATCTGTACTCAAGGTACATTCAACTACAGAGGTACATCACATGATAACTATCATTCCTTACCATTTTCTGTTGATGAATCTACCTAAGGGTTGTTATTACTGGCACATTTATCTGATTTCGTGATATTAAAATCAATAAAATGACCGTATATTCGTCCAGCGCATATTTAGAGCCGGGTGTGATTATCGCAATCTTGCACAAATTTCTGACCTTCTGCAATGGTTGCAAAGGCGAAATATAGGACACCTTAGCCACTAACTCCAGAATGTCAGGCTGATAGTGCATTATTTTTTATTTCATTTTTCGATATTTTCAGACACGGTGTTTGAGAGAATAACTCACTTGAGGGTGGAATGCAGACGGTAGTCACTTAACGGTGTTCATGTGCGTTTAACAGGCGCCAAACTTTGAACTTCCGAATACCAAGACTCAGAAGTTTCCCATAAAAAAAACCACACCATCAAAAAAAAAAAAAAAAAAGAAAAAAAAAATAAAAAAAAAAAAAAAAAAAAAAGAAAAAAAAAGTATGTAAATATATGATACCCTCTACTTCTTGGGTCACTCCGAACATGCTCAACATAGCAATGAAGAAACCATATTTTTTCCCTTCTAAAGTCACACACGCTAGCAAAAAAAAAAAAAAAAAAAAAAAAAAAAAGAAAAAAAAACAATAAAAAAAAAAAAAAAAAAAAAAAAAAAAAAAAAAAAAAAAAAAAAAAAAAAAAAGGTACTTAAAAAAGTGGTTTGAAAAAAAATAATAAAATAAAAAATAGCACCTCCCCGACCCAGCACATCCTCACAAGAACGTCAAATAATCACCATTCTTGAATATGAGTCTAGAGATAAGCCCTGATTATTGGAAATGAATTAGCATATGATTATCCCTCCCTCCCCTTCCTCTCCAACCCCTTCCCCCTCCCCCCCTTTTCAATCCACTCGGAACCGAAACACGAACAGAATTACGGAACCCAAGTGGTCAGAATGTCTGCTAGGTAATCACAGGGGGGGTGTTTTGGGAGTGAGGGGGGGCGGCTGTTCTTAGATGCGAGTTCTCACAGTCAGTTCGAGACGTAACGATGTATTCAGTTGGATTGCAGTTCTTCTACGTACGTGTGTTGTTTGAGGAATTGTGTGTGTGTGTGTTCTTGTAGTGCTCTGTGCGTGTGTGTTATAAGGTTTAAGATTGTGTTATTTTTTTGTTTTTGGTTTTGGTTTTAAAAAGGTGATGTATTGTTTTTCTTCTTCTACACTGGCCTATTTGTGAGTGGATATTTTTTATTTATCTATTTATTTTTTTATAAATATGTTTTGTGTATGTGAACATATACGGGGATATATATATTCAATAAATAAACGGCAGGTTTCATTAGCAAAATGTGTTAGTGCGCCGCGTGAGTTATGTAATTTGATATTTCCTATTGATAGCAAATGCTAATTACAACGCGTAATAACAATAAAACCCACCGTAAAACTCGGATAAATAAAGCATTACAACTGCTTTTCGAGTAACATGGACCATTAATGCCACTGCAAACTCCCGGGCATATGTCACCTTAATATGTGTCAACACCGTGTCCATTAATGCAACATGCAACGACACCGTATCTGTCAGCAACGCCTGTATCACCGCCACGCCGCCGACGCCATTCACCGACTGACGCCTCTGGTGCAATTGCTTCGCTTCGTATTGCAGGTTGAATTTTTTTTTTTTTTTTTAGTTATTGTTTATTTCATCTTCTTTAGCCTTATCGTTATCGTCATTATTGCTTATTCATTTTCTTTAGCCTTATCGTTATCGTCATTATTACTTATTCATCTTCTTTAGCCTTACCGTTATCGTCATTATTTCACGTGTTTGTTTCTCCTCCTTCGTAGCAAAGATACTAATCCTTCTCTTTCTCCTTCTCCCCCCCCCCACGTTATCATCGACATATTCACCCTCTCTCTTCTCTCTCTTTTCCTTCTCCTATACCTTCTCTTCCATGTATACTCGTACAATCCCTCGTCACTCCCCATATCCCCACTTCTTCCATTCCCCATACCACCCCTCCATGTCCCCATACCCCCATACACTCCCCCCCACCAACCCCCTACCCCCTCCACTCACGATAGCCCCATCTACTCTCTAGATTCACCCCATAACCCCATTCAACTCCCCCCACCACATCCCCATGCACCTCGCCCTACCCACCTTCCACTCCCCATACCCACTATACACCCCCTACCATACATCCCTCCCCCTCCCCCTTATCTCCTCCCCCCCCTCCCCCATCCTCCAAGACCTCCAAGCCATCATAAACATCCCGGTACAGTCTAAGACAAACAAAGATCCCCCCCACCCCCACCCCCTCACCCCTTCCCCACGTTCTTAACTACGCTCCCCTACCCCTACCCCTCCCCTCCCCTACCCCTCCCCTACCCCTACCCTTCCCTACCCCTACCCCTCCCCTCCCCTCCCCTCCCCTACCCCTACCCCTCCCCTCCCCTCTCCTTCCCCTCCCCTCCCCTACCCTACCCCCTGCCCCTTCCCCTCCCCACCAACACCCTATTCCTTTGTGAACCAGCGCTGTGCACCAT
>NW_028234414.1:43949992-43952492 GCF_977035675.1 Penaeus japonicus | reverse complement strand
TGTTGTTGTTATTATCCTTATTATCATTATCATTATTACTATCATCATTATCATTATTACTATTATTATTATTATTATTATCATTATGATAATGAGCCTTGTTATTGTTATTTACGTCATTATAATTATTATTATCATCCTCATTATTATTATCATTATCCTTATTATTATCATTATTATCATCATCATCATTATTATTATCATTATCATTATAATAATGAGCATTGTCATTGTTATTAACGTCATTATGATTATCATCGTCACTATTATTATCATTATTATCATAGCAATAATCATCATTAACATTATCATTGATATCATTATTCTCATCATCATCCTCACCACCACCACCACCATCCTCATCACAATCATCATCATCACCACCACTATCATCACCACCACCATCACCATAATCTACACTTTAGTAACAGCCTTACTCTCATCCCTCCCCCCTCACCCTCCCACCCCCCACCCACCCCCAGTCCTATTCACCCGACCGCCCTGAGGTAAAGGTGCCTATCACTAGCGCATAGGATCTCTTTCCTATGACATCCCCGCCTCTGTTGATATCCCTCAGATGCCCGTCCATACATGCAAATGAAGGCCGTTGGTGATATCCTGCAATCAAACTCATAAATGGAGATCGTTCCCCGTTTGGATTAACTTTTATTATCTCATCTCGTCGACGGGGTTGGTACGTACACACATACAGACACAGACACAGACATACACACAGACATACATACACAGACACAGACATACACATACACATACATACAGACACACACACATACAAACACACACACACACACACACACATACAAACACACACACACACAAACACACACACACACACAAACACACACACACACGTACACACGAACGTACATACATCCACACATACACTCCCCCCTTTACCCCTAAGCTTAATGATATTTCCAGTCAATTGCACGAGCATGAACAGAGCTCTACAGATGCGCCTCCGGGGGACCATTGCAACATAATTAAATGCAACTTAATGCTAGGGTTTGAGAATGGGTTGCCTTGCCGTGCCTTCGTCCTTGAGGGAGGGGTTGGGGTGGGGGTGGGGAGAGGAGGAGGGAGTGTTGGAGGGGGTGTTCGAGGGTGGGGGGTTGTGAAGGAAGGGAAGGGGGTGGGGGTAGGATGAGGGGGTGTTGGAGGGAGGGAGTGTTGGAGGGTGGGGGGTTGTGAAGGAAGGGAAGGGGTGTGGGGGGAGGAGGAGGGGGTGTTGGAGGGAGGGAGTGTTGGAGGGAGGGAGTGTTCGAGGGTGGGGGTTGGAAGGAAGGGAAAGGGGTGGGGGTAGGAGAGGGGGTGTTGGAGGGTGGGGGGTTGGAAGGAAGGGAAGGGGGTGGGGGTAGGAGGAGGGGGTGAGGAGGGGGTGTTGGAGGGAGGGGGGTTGTAAAGGAAGGGAAGGGGGTGGGGGTAGGAGGAGGGGAGTGAGGAAGGGGTGTTGGAAGGAAGGGAAGGGGGTGGGGGGAGGAGAGGAGGAGGGGGTGTTCGAGGGTGGGGGTTGGAAGGAAGGGAAGGGGGGTGGGGGTAGGAGGAGGGGAGTGAGGAGGGGGTGTTGGAGGACGAGAAGGGGTGAGGGGGGTTGTCGAGGGAGGGGCGGTACAGGGAGGGGAGGAGGTGTTAGAGGGAGGGGGAGAGAGTGGGGAGAGAATTTCGAAGGGAAGGAGAGGGAGTAAGGAGGGAGTGTTGGGGGGTTGGAGGGAAGGTGAGAGGGGGAGGGTAATGGGAGGGAGATAGAGTAGGATGTGTTTGGAGGAAAGTGGAGGAAGTGTTGGAGTGTTGGAGGGAGTGAAGAATGAGTGTTGGAGGGAGTAAGTGGAGTAGGTGGTGGGGGGAGGGGGCTAGAGGGGGAGAGAACACAAGAGGGGGATAAGGAAGAAGTGTAGGAGAACTTAATAAAAGAGTATAGAGAGGAGTAGACGGGAGTAAAGAGGAGTAAGGAGGAGAACCATCGAAAGCAAAAGTGATAGAGGCCTAAGAGGGGAAGGGAACGGGGGGGGGGGGGTAGAAGTAGGAAGGAGAGAGGAAGGAGAGAGGAAGGGGAGAGGAAGGGGAGGAGAAGGAGAGAGGAAAGGAGGAAGGGATAAGAGAATAGGGAAGAAGGTGAAGTTACGATAAAGGGAGAAAGACAAAAGGAAAAATAATAAGGGGAAGAAAGTCATACAAGAGAACAAGGAATAGCCTAAAAAATAATAAAAAAGGAAGGGAAAAGAAAAGGGGAATAAGAAAACAAAAAAAAAGTTAAGGGAAAGAAGAGAAAGATAAAAAAAAAAAAAAAAGGAGGAGGAGGGGAGGAAGAGGGAAGGCAAAACAACAGGATATGTATATATATAAGGATATATCAGGATGCATAAGGATATACATCAGCCATCCTTTGATAGTTAAATAGGATGAATTGTAATTCTTTCGAGTACGAGGACAAGAGATAAGGGAGGGTCGAGGAGCAGCTGTCGAGGGTGATGTCCGGAGG
>NW_028234414.1:43939992-43944992 GCF_977035675.1 Penaeus japonicus | reverse complement strand
CGCCCCTCCCCTGTCCCCCTCCCCTCCCCCCCCTAAGACTAGCGATACTTCCATCCAAACTACAATGGCTTATGGTATCATATCACATAATATCGCACGATTCCCAAAGATTTTCGCCCCCCTTTAGTCTTCGTTCTCCGATAACGAGGGCGCGAACGTCGCTCTCCCAACATTCTCTTCCGCTGGCCCGGTTTCCCTTGCGCGCGTTCGAAACCGTCGACGGAGCGCCATTTGTTAGGCATTAGTAAACACTCGAACGCGATGGCCGGGCGGGGCTTGTCCAGCGCGGTCCTTGTTGCTGGAAACCCTTTAGCTTGTTCACCTGGGTCGAGTTATAACGCAAACACCGGCTTTGAACACACACACACATACATAAACACACATACATACACACACATACATACACACATACACGGACACACACACACAAAAACACATATACATACACCCACACATACACACAAAAAAAAAACACATACTGTACACACACACACACACACACACACACACACACAAACACATACATACACACAAACACACACACACACATATAGACAAACAAACACACACACATACACACACATAGACAAACAAACACACACACATACACACACATAGACAAACAAACACACACACATACAAACACACACACACAAATACACACACAAACAAACACACATACACACAGTCAGCATGCAGGGGGCCTTCTGCAACAGTGATTTCAAGATTCATTGTTAATTCGGCCTTCAGGAATAGCTGAACTTTGAGCTGTTTTTGTTAAGACAGAAAGAGATGGTTATAACAATGATAATACTAATAATAATAACGATACTAATTATGATGCTAGTACTAATACTAATGATGAGAATGACAATGATAATAATGCAATTGATACTAATACTAATGCTAAGAATGAGAATGATAATAATGCTATTAATAGTAATGATAACAATAATGATGAAAATTATGATATTGATAAAAAAGATAATAATGATAATAATGATAATAATAATGATGATAATAATGGTAACATTGATAAGAATAATGATAATGATAATAATATAAAAGATAACGGTAATAGTAATTATAATTTTAACAATAACAATAATACTAAGGTGAAGCACAAGAAGAAGAAATAAAAAAAATTAAATATCAAACTACCAGATTTTTTATATATATATATATAATCAGACAATAATTTGCATATGAATCAAGCTGTGCAGATTATGCAATTATATATATATATATATATATATATATATATATATATATATATATATATATATATATATATATATATATGTATATGTATATATATATATATATATATATATATATATATATATATATATATATATATACATCACTGTGAGAATAATTGAAGTACAATTTAATTATATAATAAGGATACAATTAATAGAGGAATGATTACATTGAAATAGAAATTAAATTCTCATTTTGTGTGTAGAAATACCAGTCTTCAGGAGACAAATATCATTGTTATCCTTAGTATTATTATTAGTATCAATATTCTTATCATCAGTTTTATCATTATTAGCATTGTCATTATTATTGTCATTATCATTATCATTATTACTATAATTATCCTTATTATTATTAGCACCATTATTATCGCTACCATTATTATAATTCTCACTATCATTATGATGATTATTATTATTATAATTATTATTATCATTATTATTATTATCATTATTATTATTATTATTATTATTATTATTATTATCATTATTATTATTATTATTATTATTATTATTATTATTATTATTATTATTATTATTATTATTAATATTATCATTATTATTATTATTAATATTATTATTATTATTATTATTATTATTATTATTATTATTATTATTATTATTATTATTATTATATTATCATTATCATTATTATTATTATTATTATTATTATTATTATTATTATCATTATTATCATTATTATTATTATTATTATTATCCTTATTATATTGATACTAATAATGATGGCAGTGATATCAATAATAATGATGATAACAATAGTAGCTTGATGATAATAAGAATGATAATAGTGATGATTATATTAATGACATTAATTATCATAATAATAATGACAACAATAAAAAATATAAAGAAGATAATATTAATGATGATTATGATGATGTGTATTGTTATAATAATAATGATCATGATGAACTAAGGATAGTAAAAATGATAATGATAATAAGATAATAGTAATGATGATAATAACAAGAGATGATGATAAAGGTAATGATAATAATAATATGATAATGATAATGAATATATGGATAGTAATAATGATAATGATAGAAATGATAGTACTGATAATAGCAATGATATTGTTAATAACAATAATGATGATGTTAATAATAGTGATAACAGTAATGATAACAATAACAATAATGATAAAGATAATGATAGTAACAATAACAATAATAATAATAATAATAATAATAATAATAATAATGATGATGATGATAATAATAATGATAATAATAATGATAACAATGATAATAATAATAATGATAATTTATAATAATGATAATAATAATAATAATAATAATAATAATAATTATTATTATTATTATTATTATTATTATTATTATTATTATTATTATAATGATAATAATAATAATGATAACGCTAACAAAAATAATGGTAATAAAAATAATGATAATGATAACAGTAACAACAAAGATAATAACAATTGTAATAATGATAATGATAATAAAAATAACAATGATAATGATGATTATTAGCATGATTATAATGAATTATGCCAATGGAAATAATAGTAATAAAGTTAATGATAGTAATCACATTTTCAATTATACTAATTATGATAAAGATAATAATTCCAACTCTAACAAAGACACAATCAATCATAACAATGATAATGAAACCGATGATACCAACTAAATTAATAACCACAATAAAGATACCAACAATGATAATCATAACCACAATGATAATAACAATAATGATACGAACTAAAATAATAACAACAATAAAAATAACAACAATGATAATCATAACCACAATCATAATAACAATAACCTCATCATATAAACAAGATCCTCAATATATACACAATTGACTTGACATTGACATTGACTTGACATTGGCATAACGTCAACATTTTCTTCTGCAATGGCATACGGATTGCAAGGCGGAGGCACCAAGATGTCTGCTGTCTGCTGCGTCAGCAAAATTCCCAGCTGTTGGGAATACCCTTCCTTTTGTTGTTGTCTTTTATTATTTTTGTTGTTTTATGAACGTTTTTTTTTTTTTTTTATTGAGATATTGATTGTGGTGATAATTCTTGTGATGGTTGTGATGATAATGATAATGATGATAGAATAATTATGATAATAATGATGATAGAATAATTATGATAATGATGATAGAATAATTGTGATAATAATGATGATAGAATAATTATGATGATTATGATTATGATAATGATAGCAATAATAGTGATAATGATAATAGTCATGATGATGATGATGATAACACTGATAGCAATGATGATAATAATAATGATAAGGATAATTATTAGTAGTAGTATATTTTTTATGATACTAATAATAATAATGATGATAGTAATAATAATGATAATGATTATGATAACAGAAAAAGTAATAATGATAATAATTATAATATTGATAATAATAATAACATTGACAATGATATTAATAATAATGATAATGATGATAATAATGATAATGATAATGATAATGATAATAATAATAGTAATAATAATGATATTATTATTATTATTATTATTATTATCATTATTATTATCATTGTTATTATTATTATTATTATCATTATTATTATTATTGTTATTATTATTATTATTATTAATTATAATGATCACAATAATATTGAGGATAGCAACAGCAACAATAAGCCAGCAATGGCATTATTATCATCATCACTATCATTATCATTATTATCATCATCACTATCATTATCATTATTATCATCATCACTATCATTATCATTATTATCATCATCCTCATTATTTTTACCAAAATTATCATCATTGATTTCATCATTGTTATCATCAATACTATTACTGTTATTGTTATCATTATCATTTTTATTACCATTATCATTATTATTACTATTATTATTATTATCATCATCATTATTATTATTATCATTATTTTCATTATTATTATTATTATTATTATTATCATTATCACTATCTTTATTATCATTATCAATATTATTATTATTACTATTAGCATTATCATTACAATTACTATAATTGATATCATTATCATTATTATCATAACTATCATCATCATCATTAGCATCATCATTATTATCACCATTATCATTATCATTACCATTATCAATATCAGTGTCATCACTATCATCATCATCATCATCATTATAATCATTACTATCATTCCCATCAATATGATATAACTATCATCCAAGTAAAGTGTCCGATAGCAAGGGAATTTTCCATATATCCAATTATGAAAGTTTTATATACAATTTTATATTCTCAAGGTGTATGGGAAAGGTGGTGTATTTCGTTGTATTAATTCCTCTGCGAACAGGCCTGTGATTTTTTTTTTTTTTTCATACTGGAATCCCTTTGGAGGAAAGAAATAAAAAGAAAGGGGAATGTGGAGGAGGAGGAGGTGGTGGTGGAGGTGGAGGAGGAGGAAGAGGAGGGAGGGAGGGAGGGGAGGAGGGAAGGGAGGAGGTTTAGGTGGTGGTGGTGGAGGAGGTGGTGGTGGTGGAGGAGGTGGTGGTGGTGGGGGAGGAGTGAGGTGGAGGAGGGAAGGGAGGAGGAGGAGGAGGAGGAGGAGGAGGAGGGAGGGGAGGAAGGAGGGGAGGAGCAGGAGGAGGAGGAGGGAAGGGAGGAGGGAGGGGAGCAGGAGGAGGAGGAGGGAAGGGAGGAGGAAGAGGAAGAAGAGGGGGAGGAAGAGGAGAAGAAGAACAAGGAGGAAGCGAAAT
>NW_028234414.1:43909992-43932492 GCF_977035675.1 Penaeus japonicus | reverse complement strand
AGACAAATGAGCAACAAACTGCAACTCCGGGACTTCCCAGAATCAACATCCTTGAAGGAGAGGATGCAGGGAATTGGGTGGAACAAGAAGTGCGAGCAAAGAGGAACAAGGAGAAAGAGAAGGAGAGGGAGAGGGATAGGGATAGGGATAGGGAGAGGGAGAGGGAGAGGGAGAGGGAGAGGGAGAGGGAGAGGGAGAGGGAGAGGGAGAGGGAGAAAGAGAAGGAGAGGGAGAGGGAGAAAGAGAATGAGAAAGAGAAGGAGAGGGAGAGGGAGAGGGAGAGGGAAGGATGGAGGGAGAGAGAGAGAAAAAAAAGAGAGAAAGGGAGGGAGAGGAAGAGAAAAGGAAGGGATGAATGGAGAGAGAAAGAAAGAGAGAGAGAGAAACAAAGAGAGAAAAACAGACAGAGAGAGAGTAAAAAAAAGAGGAAAAAACATACAAAGAACCAGAGAAACGAAGAAATTATACAAGAGAAGATGTGAACATACGGACGGTAGGACAAAAGAGGGGGGAGGGGGAAGGGGAGGGGGAGGGGGAGGGGGAGAAGAGATAACCCTTACACAACCAACAAAGCAAGAAAGCTCCAGCGCGGAAGTCACAGCTGATTTTCTTGTTTTATCCTCAATGTGATGTCTCTTGGCGTGAGGGTCTGTTGTGATGGTATGTTCGAGTTCTTGAACTCCTGTGAAAAACAAAAACACGGTTTGAGTTTGTTGCGTATTTGTATTCTCCGATATCGTATATTTGCGCGCACCTACGCGTGCCTAACACATTCATATATATATATATATATATATATATATATATATATATATATACATATAAGTATAATATATATATATATGTATATATATATATATGTATATATATATGTATATATATATATATATATATATATATATATATATATATATATATATATGTATATAAATATAAATATAAATATAAATATAAATATAAATATATATAATTATATATAATTATATATAAATATAATATATATATATATATATATATATATATATACATATATATATATATATATATATATATATATATATATATATGTATATATACATATATATTTATATATGTATGTATATAAATATAAATATGAATATATATATATACATATATATATATATATATATATATATATATATATATATATATATATATACATACATATATCGCACGCAAACACACACATACTAATACATATAAACATACAAACATATAGATGACAGCTCAGTATTTTGTAAGCAATTACCTGGGGTATATAATTATCAATTAGACATGTTTAAGTATATCTTATCTATATAATTAATTCATCTTAAAATAACCGTTATTACAATCAAATACGTTATTGCTCCCATCCTGGTATTACAGTGCTATAAAAAGGGGGTTCCATGACATTGTAGAACCCCTTTGGCGTGAACCACAGCTGGAAACAGAACCATTGTTGATATTGTTTGTTTCGGTAGAACCAAACGTACTGTAGAACCGGGGTTTGAGGTTCTTGGCTGGATGTTTAGTAAAGGTTTTGTTCAGAACCGGAAGGTGTTATTCTCGTGACGCCATGTGGAGAGCGAGAGGGTGGGGGAGGGAGTGAGGGTGGGGGGGATGAGAGAGAGAGAGAGACAGAGAGAGAGAGAGAGAGAGAGAGAGAGAGAGAGAGAGAGAGAGAGAGAGAGAGAGAGAGAGAGAGAGAGAGAGAGAGAGAGAGAGAGAGAGAGAGACAGACAGACAGAGGCAGAGACAGACAGTGAGGGAGAGTAAGAGAGGCGCAGAGAGAGAGAAAGAGAGAGAGAGATAGAGAGAGAGAGAGAGGAGAGATAGATAGAGAGAGAGAGAGAGAGAAACAGAGAGAAATAGAGAAGCAGAGACAGAGAAAGAGATAGAGAATGAGAAAAATACTGAGAGACAGATAAACAAAGATATGGACAGAAAACAAAACAAAAAAGAGAGGAAGAGAGAGAGAGAGAGACAGAGATAGACAGAAAGATAAATAGAGAAATAGACGAAAAACAACAAAGGAATGAGCGTGAAAGAAAGAGATAGAGATTTATAGACAGATAAATATATAGAGAAACAGAAAACATGAATAGCCTAACTTCCAAAAATCCCTCTCGTGATTTTTTTTTTTCACCATAATATACAACCGCTTAATGTCATCCCAAGAATCTTATCCAATTAAAATCTTAAATTAAATTTAAAAAATATATTATTTTGAATCTATCTCAACTACCAGGTAATGGAACCCCTTAGTCTCTTATCCCCTTAACTTTTCCCTCACCCTCCCCTAACGAGTAGACACAGGAACCCCTTTAACCCCTTAACCCTGTCCCTTACCTTACCCCTTTCATCTCCAAAACATCCATTAGACCTCCCATCCCCTTAACCCTCCCCCCTCCTCCTTACCATCCACTCCTCACAACCACCACGCAAAGGACCCCATCCCCATCCCCCATCCTTCATCCTTCATCCCTCATCCCTCATCCCTCATCCCTCATCCCCATCTCCATCTCCATCTCCATCTCCATCTCCATCTCCATCTCCATCTCCATCTCCATCTCCATCTCCATCTCCATCTCCATCTCCATCTCCATCTCCATCTCCATCTCCATCTCCATCTCCATCCCCATCCCAATCCTCATCCCCATCTCCATCCCCACCCCCATTCCTTATTCTTCATTCCCCATCCCCATCCCCATCCCTATCCACCATCTTATCCAGTGTAAGTAACAGTCATCATGGCCGGTCGAGGTAAGTTCGAGTACTAACGACAGGTGTCATATATTAATTCGAGAAGTGTCATTAATATGTGTCATTAATTAATTCGAGAAGTGTCATTGATATGTGTCATTATATAATTCGAGAAGTGTCATTAATATGTGTCATTAAATAATTCGAGAAGTGTCATTAATATGTGTCATTAATTAATTCGAGAAGTGTCATTAATATGTGTCATTATATAATTCGAGAAGTGTCATTAATATGTGTCATTAAATAATTCGAGAAGTGTCATTAATATGTGTCATTAATTAATTCGAGAAGTGTCATTAATATGTGTCATTATATAATTCGAGAAGTGTCATTAATATGTGTCATTAAATAATTCGAGAAGTGTCATTAATATGTGTCATTAATTAATTCGAGAAGTGTCATTAATATGTGTCATTATATAATTCGAGAAGTGTCATTAATATGTGTCATTAAATAATTCGAGAAGTGTCATTAATATGTGTCATTAATTAATTCGAGAAGTGTCATTAATATGTGTCATTATATAATTCGAGAAGTGTCATTAATATGTGTCATTAAATAATTCGAGAAGTGTCATTAATATGTGTCATTAATTAATTCGAGAAGTGTTATTAACATGTGTCATTAATTAATTCGAGAAGTGTCATTGATATGTGTCATTAATATGTGTCATATATTAATTCGAGAAGTGTCACTAATATGTGTCATTAAATAATTCGAGAAGTGTCATTGGTGCGTGTCATTGACTAACTAAAAGTGTCATTAACGCATGTCATTAAATAATTCGAGAAGTGTCATTGGTGCGTGTCATTAAATAATTCGAGAAGTGTCATTAACGCATGTCATTAAATAATTCGAGAAGTGTCATTGATGCGTGTCATTGACTAACTAAAAGTGTCATGAATGCGTGCTTCTCCGCTGCTACTATTTGTGTCTGCTGTGCAATTTGCAAGGACAAATGATCGTAGATTCGTTCAGGATTACAGGCAGGCGGAGATACATAGGTGTGTGTGTGTGTGTGTGTGTGTGTGTGTGTGTGTGTGTGTGTGTGTGTGTGTGTGCGTTTGTGGTTTTGTTTGTGGTTGTGGTTTTGTTTGTGGTTGTGTGTGTGTATGTTTGTGGTTGTTTGTGTGTGTGTGTGTGTGTGTGTGTGTTTGTGGTTTTGTTTGTGGTTTTGTGTGTGTGTCTGTTTGTGGTTTTGTTTGTGGTTGTGGTTTTGTTTGTGGTTGTGTGTGTGTGTGTTTGTGGTTGTTTGTGTGTGTGTGTGTGTGTGTGTGTGTGTGCGTGCGTTTGTGGTTTTGTTTGTGGTTGTGTGTGTGTGTGTGTGTGTATGAGTTTATTGCGATTTGTCACTATGGACATTTTAATCTTGTGTTTTTAGTTTGTAAACCTGCGGTTGGGTGGAAATGGAGAAGGATGAGAAAGGGGAAGAGATGTGAACGAGAAAGAGAGAATGAGAGATATATATATTTAAAAAATAGATTGATAGAGATAGAGAGAGAGAGAGAGAGAGAGAGAGAGAAAGAGAGAGAGAGAGAAAGAGAGAGAGTGAGAGAGAGAGAGAGAGAAAGACAAAGACAGAGAGAACACTCACACACACACAGACACACACATACAACACTACCCACGCTTATATCACCCTTCCTTCTCCATCTTTTCCTTTCTCTTCTTCTTCATCTTTTTCTTTTAACCACTTTTCCCTCTTCCTTCACTCTTACCCATCCCTTTTTCTAAACCAAAAGTCCCATCAAAACAGGAAGACAAAAATCACTTTAAATCCACCCATAAACATGCAATAATAACACCGAGGAACGCATAATAACACTATATTCATCCCTAAAACAATAATGATGCATTTCAACTCTCAATAACCTCATATCATTGCATCCCAGAAATTTATTCAGGAAATATAAAGATGCAGATTTCAAATGTGTGATTATGTAATTTTCGGTTGCGCTCGTAAATTTTACTTTCAACGCTGTTACGTCACTTTTGAAAATGTTATTACGTGGATTTTGTTATTATTTATGACTGTTATTTTTGCACGAGTGTTTCCTCTGTTGCATTGTATTTTGCATTGTTATTTGAACAGCTGACTTGTTAGAATTATGATGGTGATGGTAAAAAATCGAAGGATATTTTTACGATTATGTGATATTGAAAATGATGGTACTAACAACAATGATGATAATAATAATAATAATAATAATAATGATAATAATAATAATAATAATGATAATAATAATGATAATATTGGTACTGACAATGATAATTGTTATGGTGATGATAATGTAAAAATAACGATAATAATTATTGCAATAATGATAATGATGATGATGATTATAAAGATTACGATGATAATGATTATAAAGATTACGATGATAATGATTATGACAATAATGATAATACTCATAATGGTAATAAGAGAAAAAAAATTGATAAAAATTATACTAACGAACACCGAATTTCGAAAGGACTTGGAACGTCGACTTAGAACTGGAACATCGACTTGGACCCAAAACATCGACTTGAAATAGGAACTCCATCTTTAATTGGATCAAAAGTAGGAGCATAAGAAGGAGGATGAGAAGGAGGAGGAAGAAGATGAAGAGGAAGAGTAGAAAAAGAAAGAAGAGGTTCAAGAAGACAAGAAGTAGGATCAGGAGAAGGAGAAGGAAAAGGAGGAAGAAGAAGATAAAAAAGAAGAGTAGAAAAAGAAAGAAGAGGCACAAGAAGACAAAAAGGAGGAGGAAGAAGGAGAAGAAAGGGAGAAGGAAAAAGAAGAGGACCAAGAGGAGGAGTAGGAAGAGGATATTCGAAAGAAGCAGCGGTATAAGGGTTCAATTCATAGCAACTTAAGAGAACCCATGTTAAAGGCAGGTAGAGGTTGTAACCGAAATCTTCGTGGAACTGGAAGGCGGAGGCCGGTATTCCAGTTCACAGTCGATGGTACACCTCACTCCATCCCTCCTTCCCTTCCTGTTAGTTTTCTCCATCCTTTCCTCTCCTCCCTTCCACCTATCTTCCTTCCCCCCTTCCCTCCCTTCCGCCTCTCCTTCATCCCTCATTTCTTCCCTTCCGCTTCTCCGCCATCCTTCCCTCTCCTCCCTTCCACCTATCTTCCTTCACTCCCTTCCCCCTCTCTTTCTTCCCTCATTTCTTCTATTCCACCTCTCCTCCATCCCTCCTTCCCTCCCTTCCACCTCCCTCCGTCATTTCTTCCTTTCCTGTCACTTCTCTCCATCCTCCCTTCCCTCCCTTCCTCCCTCTCCTCCATCCCTCCTTTCCACCTCTCCTCCATCCCTCCTTCTCTCCTCCCCCCCCTTTCCTCCCTTTTACCTCTCCTCCATCCTTCATTTCCTCCCTTTCCTCCATCCCCATTTCCTCCTTCCCCCCTAACCTCCATCCCTCCTTCTCTCCTCCCCCCCCCCTTTCCTCCCTTCTACCTCTCCTCCATCCCCATTCCCTCCTTCCCCCCTAACCTCCATCCCTCCCTCCCCCTCACCTCACCCCCCTCTCTCCTCCATCCCTCCCTCCCCCTCTCCTCCATCCCCAATCCCTTCCCCTCACCTCACCCCCCCCCCTATTCCCCCATTTCCACCTCCCTCCTCCACCCCCCATCCCTCCCTTCCCCTTCCTTCCATCCCCCCTTCCTTCCCTCCCCCTTCCACCTCCCTCCACCATCCCCCATTCCCTCCCTCCCACCTCTCCACCACCATCACCAATTCCCCACCTCACCCCCCTCACCTCACCCCCCTCCCTTCCCTCCCACTTCCCACCTAACCCACCATCCAGCCAGCTCCTTCACCTTATAAACGTGGGTGGGCTAAAACCCCAAGCAACACGCAAAAAGAGGTCAGGAAAACACATACCCCCATAAACCGTAAGTAGGTTTGTCATCGTTGTACTCTAAAAACCCAAGCGTCTAGAATGATAAAAAGAAAATAATAATAATAATAATAGATAATAAAAAAATGATATTAGATAATAAAAAAATAAAATAAAATAAGAGCAATGAAAAAATTAATAATAATAATAAAAGATAGATAAAAGAAATTTCGTATCATTGTGAGAGACTCTGTTTTGCTCCTTAACGAAATGGTCAACTAATAGAATTTAATATAGATAGAAATGGGGAGAAAAAAAGAAAAAAAAGGAAAAAAATAAGGTCCTTACGTTGAGTCCTTCTTCCTATTTGATAATGTGGAGGATTTCTTTATTTCTTTCTTTTTCTTTCTTTCTTACTTACTTTTTTCTTTTTCTTTCTTTCTTTCTTTCTTTCTTCCTTTCTTTTCAGTTATTCAGAAAAAGACATGAGCTAATCTCATGACTTGACCGAGTGTTCATGGCGCTTGACAGGCCGCCCGCTGACATGACATGTGACATGATGTGAGTTACTTGTCATCGAGGTCGTCTTGTAGATTGTGAAAGGGTTCGAGGAGATGGTGATGTTGATGTTTATGATGATTGGGTGATGATATATACTGTGATGACGATGGTGTCTTCTAAGGTATAGTGAAGTTGATGTGTGTGTTTGGAAGGAAGTTAGGGAGGTATAGTGTTATGGTGTCTATGATGATAATGCTTTGTATGGTTCTATAATTTACAACCATATTGCTAGTCTATGTGGAGGGCAACTGTAATGGTGATCTTAATGACAATCATTATTACTACTATCAATATTATTACTGTTGTCATCATTATTATAATTTTCATCATCATTATTATCATTTTCATCATTATTATCATCATCATTATCATCCTTATTATCATCATTATCATTACAATATTATCATCATTATTGTTATCATCATCAATTGGTATCATTATTATCGTTATCATCATTATCATCATTTCACTACAGTCACTAGATTGATGGCATAAAAAGGTTAATTACTACAATAGCCAGTTACAACCATTTACCTTGGATATTACAGCATCTCCTCTCTTCTGCTTGTATCCAACACCTTTCTGATTATCCTACAGTGACAAGCAAGCAAGGTTTTCGAAGCACTTCCGATGTGAGCTCTAACATTTTAATTTCATTCTCAAAGTCAAACTCAAACTCAAACTCAAGCATTCTAATTTCATTCCCAAAGATTAATTCCAAAATCAATTCCAAAGATTAATTAATTCTAATTTAATTCCCAAAGATTTCCGACACTGCTTCGAATACTCCAATAGCCACAGGAATCACATCTTTCTTTCTTCGCCTTCCACATCCTTGTAATCTCGTATTGCAAGGATAATTTGTTCATTTTTCATTTTCTTTGATTGGGCATGATGGGTCCATCAACTGGGGTATCTTAATCTTCTCTTCCAACGCCTTAATATCAGGTCTGTTATGCTCTAAAACTTTGTTCATTTGTATTGGAAAATCTTACAAGATCTTACACATTCTTCCGACTTCAAAATTCTCTCCGGATTATGATTATATCACTTTTTTTCGATCTTGCAAAACCTCATTTTTCGCACAGTTTTCATCGTATTGTTTTGGCTACATGATTTTTGGGACACTTTGCTATGATGTGAGCAATATTCTCTGTTGCACAACCACTATTCGGAGATACTTTCAAGATCCTTTCAAGATGCTATTGGTGCAGATAAACTGATCCTACTTTGCTATGATTGTGCTTTCCTTTTTTTTTTTTTTTTTACCAAAGCCATGTTTTACTTCCTCTCATTTGTTCTGTGGCTTTTATGAATCGTAATAATAATGATGATGAGGATGATGATGATTATGAGGGTGATGGTGATGATGATGATGATGATGATGATGATGTTGTTGTTGTTGTTGTTGTTGTTGTTGTTGTTGATGATGATGATGATAATGATTATGATTATGATGACGATGATGATGATGATGATGACGATGATAACGACGATGATGATGCTAATAACAATAATAATAAAATTAGCATAATCATGATAATAACAATAACAGAATAAACTCACAAAAATAATAAATCAATCATCATAACCATCATCATTATCACAGAAACGATATCAACAAAATAATAATTATAATCTTACGGAATATCCCAAAACACCACGAGTGAAATTCAACAATTATCCAATGGGTGTATCTGAACCAAATTTGACAAGCACCTTTATCCACGCATTTCCAATTTACAAAATGGGGAAAATCTTGTTTCTTGAACGCCCGTGAGTGAGGCAGAATCAGTCAAAGCAAGATATTTAAGGAAAGATAAATAGGGGCCAATTTCTGAATCGTCTCTAACTTAAAAGGTTATTGTCAGTTTTTGTTACCTTCGTTTGGTTGTAATAGTTTGTGACTTGAATCCTGGGTCATACTAGGTCGTGCTAGAACAATTAGGATAGATTAGGATTAGAGGATCTTGAATTGTGGGAATTTATACAGACAGAGGTATCTGATGGTAATTAATTATGTTTGTTATTTATATTAGTAATGGAGTTAGTGTCATATTCCTTAATTTCATTATTTTATTTGCTTTTTTATCTTTTTTTTTTCAAATTGATTATTAGCACTATCATTGTTGATTTTTTCTTACCATTATAGATTATATTGTTGTGATTATTTTACTTATTACTATCATTATTGTTGTTATTATTTTCATCATAATCATTGTTATCATTATTATTATTACTATTATTATTAATATCATTATTATCATTATCATAATTATTATCATCATTATCATAATTATCATCATGATTAATATTATTTCCCTTATCCTTATATAATCATCCTCATCATTAACATCACCATTAACAACAAACCCACAATAACCCTCCCCATGAGAAACAACACAAACAAAATTACTCAAAATGAAACAAATACAACAAAACACATGCCTCTCCCTCAAGCAAAGATAAGAGATAAGAGAGATAAGAGAATACCAAGACCCATAGGCGAATACCAAGGACGAGATAAAAAAAAAATAATAATAATAATAAATAAATAAATAGGTAAATAAAATAGAACAAAAAAAAAAATAAAAATAAAAAAACACTCTTATCTATCAAAGGAGTACATAAAAAAAAGTTCATTAACGTCAATGACTTAGAAAAAAAAGAACTCATGCAAATAGCTATTTCACAGATGATCTTGAGTGTTGTTTTGATCGCCTCTCGTGGAAAGGGAGTGAGTCGAATGCAATTTCTCATGGCTTCCTTTTTTGCACTTATTTAAAGCAGGGCGATTAGTTAGCATTGCGATCGTGATTGGGAATTGATTAGGATTAGTTGTTATTGTGGGATTTGGCTGTTGTGAGTGTTTTTTTTTTTTTTTTTTTTTTTTTTTTACATATGTGTATTTGTCTGTTCATTTGATTACTCCTTTTAAGGGGGGGGGAGAGGGGGGGAGAGGAGACATAGAGAGATAGGGGGAGGGGGAGAGCGGTAAAGAGAGATAGATAGATAGAGAGAGAGAGAGAGAGAGAGAGAGAGAGAGAGAGATAGCGAGAGCGAAAAAAGGAGGTGGGAAAGGGATGAACAGGAAGAGAAGGAGAAGACGATAGACCTATAAAGATATACAAATAGACAGATAAATAGATAGACGGATATATTGGTAACCAAACTAACTACACTAGAAAGCACAACACCTCCGCAACTAAACAATAAACATGCATAAACAAGTTATTTCACCGCTGGATCCCAATTCCTCATTAGCATTTGAAATCAACACCATTTTCATTGACAGCCACTTGCACGCAAATTAGCAACATAGTTTGGAGATATGGAAATTAGGATAATCAAATTCTTGAAGATATTTAGTATACAACAGTATTAAGTCGATTTTCCGCGATTACTTGATTTTTTTTTTTTTAATTTCTTGTTTACGAAACAAGTGATAACAATAAGTGAAGCTGGGTTATACACTAAGAATCTTTCTGTTATGTAAAATTTAATAATTCATTTTTTTTAGAGTTCAGCGAAATATCCTGTGGAAGAGAAATACTGTATATCTTACTAAATATAAAAAAAACATCACAATTCATAGTTATTGAAGATATTTGGGGTCATTTAAAAAATATAAATAAAAAAATATTTCCGAGAACCACTTGCAGTATGTTTTTTGAGTCAATCTGCCTGCTTATGTTTAAGACTCTTGCATTTGTTAAATTTATTATAAAATATATATTGAAATTACCATTGTTCTTAGAAATTCGCAATATATATGTGCGCAAATGCATAAATATGTATGCATTTACGTACGTACGTATTTATGTATGTATGTATTATGTATGGATGTTAGCAGGTATGTATGTATATACGTACGTAAGTATGTATGTATGTATCGATGTATGTATGTATGTATGTAAGTATGTATGTATGTATGTATGTATGTATGTATGTATGTATGTATGTATGTATGTATGTATGCATGTATGTATGTAAGTATGTATGTATGTATGTATATATGAATGTATGCATGTGCGTATCTATGTATGTATGTAAACGTATGTATGTACATATGTAATTGGTACATCATTTTGACTCGAAGAACAAAGAAACTTTTTAACCGGAAGACAAAGGAGGTTTTCAATGTCTCTGAATTACATCACAACTATCAGCAAAGAATCCACCATATGGTAATAATCATTAGCAATACCAATGATAAGATAAGCATGATGAAAAAAAATGATAAAGATAACAACATTATCAATCATAGTGATGGTAGTTATGGTAACAATAAACGCAGCAGGAAATCTGTAATGGCTCTGATATGATTCACACCTCCAATCATTTGTCTCTTAATTTCTCCATAAATCACGTAAGAAATCACTGCAAATCATCATTACCACCACTCCCCCCCCTCCTCCCCCTCCCCCCTCCCCCACTCTCAATCAATACCCTCCCCTACCCCCTTATATTCCTCCTCCCCCAATACCATCCTCCCCACCCTCACCCCATCCCCACCACCCTCCTCCCCACCATCCTCACCCCACCCTCACCCACCCCCACCCTCCCCACCACCATCCTCCCACCTTCCAATTTACTATAAGTGTATCGAGGACTAAGTTAATGCCACTCATAATTCACCGAAGTCCCCCCTCCATATTCACCGCCGCGCACTCCCCGGGCATAGAAAATGATGACCTACAATTGTCGTACATTTGTGTCTAAGAAACAGGATTGGATGATAAGTCTTCGCTTCTGCCGACACATCTTCGCCCGCCCGCCCGCGCCCGCACGCCCGCGCATTTAGATGGAGGGCTCGCGGGTTATCAGCAACGGCAGTTAAGGGAAATGAAGCGTGTATGTTAAGGTGTTCCTGAGGATTCCTTCTCGTTTACCCTTCCTTCCTTCCTCTCTCCCTCCCTCCGTCCTCTCTCCCTCCCTCCGTCCTTACTCCTTACTTCCTCCCTCCTTCTCCTTCTCCTATTACTACTTCCTATATTGTCTTCTGCTGCTCTGGTACTTCTACTCTACTCCTCTTCCTCCTTTCTCAAAATATGTATATGTCTATATCTATATCAATATATATATATCTATATATCTATATATCTATCTATCTATATACATATATATATATATATATATATATATATATATATATATATATATATATGTGTGTGTGTGTGTGTGTGTGTGTGTGTGTTTGTTTGTTTGTGTGATGTTTATATCCGCTTCCGTCACATCTTTTATTGCAAGATTTCTTACGTTCACCGTTTTCTCCCCCTTCCCTTCTCTTGCCTCGATCCAGTCCTCCCCGCCCCATTTACCCCCCCCCCTCCCCCTCCTCCAGAAATAGAGAAATAAGTAATTATCAGATCCGTCTCTCCCGCCTATCTTTGCTCTCTCCTCTTCCCTTCTCCACGCCTTTACTCCCCCCCCACCCGTCTCACTGCTCCTACCCTCCCCCCCCTTCTCCATTCCTTCCCTTCCCCCCCCATCCCTCCTTCCCTCCCTCTTCCCTATACGCTTCCTTCTCCCTGCCCTTTCTATCCCATTCTCCTTCCCTTCTGCTTTCCCTTCCCTTCCTGACCCCTCTTCTCCCCTTTCCCTTATTTCGTTCCTTACCTATTTCCCTCCTCCCCTTCTTCCTTACTATCCTCCTGCCCTCCTTCTCTCTTCCCCTTCTTCCTTCTTCTCCTTCTTCTTCCCTTCCCTCCTTCTTTCCTTCCCTCCTTCCCTCCTTCCTCCGGTCTCTTCCATCTACCCCCTCCTTTTCTTCACTCCTTTTGCCTCTCCTTCTTTCTTCCCGCCCCCCCACCCCCGCCCCCTTTCCACCTAAGCCTCCACTCCCCTTCCTCCCCCCTCCCCTCTTTCCTTCCACTTTTCCCATCCTTTTAACCCTTCTCCTCCTTCCTTCCTTTCCTACCCTTCTCCCTCATTTCTCCCTCCCTCCTTCCTTTTCCATCACTCGCTCCCTTTAACCCTTTCCTTCCCTTCCCTCCTTCTTAACACCTTCCCCTCCTTCCATTCCCCTTCCCCTCCTTCCCCTCCCCTCCCCCTTCACTCCTTACTTCCTTACCCTTCCTTCCTTCCCCACCACCTTCATCCTTATCCGCTCTCCGTTAGCCCCTCCCCCTTCTCCCACCCCTTACCCACCCACCACCCCACCCACCCACCACCCCTCCCCTTACCCTCCTTTCCCCCTTATCCCACCCACCACCCCACCCACCACCTCTCCCCCCACCCACTCCACCATCCCACCCCTCATCCACCCCATCCACCATCCCACCACCCCACCCCTACTCTCCCCACTCCACCCACCACCCCTCCCTTACCCACCCACCATCCCACCACCCCATCCACCACCCACCCCACCACCCTACCACCTCGCCGATGACATATCCTGCAGGTCAGAGTTTGTCCCTCTCGCCCTATCGCTCGTTAAGGTTGTGTCCGCTCCATGAAGCCGCCCTTTTGCACGAAATGAATAGCCGGGGTTATTTCTCCTGTAAACAGTCTATCCTCAGTTGTATTTCACAAAAGCCTTGATATATCTATAGGGATTTGGGGGGAGGGGGAGGGGGAGGGGGCGGGGTATTGTCCTGTAAACAGTCTATCCACAGTTGTATTTCACAAAGGCCTTGATATATCTATAGGGATTTTGGGGAAGGGGGGGGGGATTGCAGGATTTGGGGAGGTGGAGGGAGTGGTTGGGGGAGGGTGTGGTTGGGCGGGTAAGGGAGGGGTGGTTTGAAGGGGGCCGGGGTATTGTCCTGTAAACAGTCTATCCTCAGTTGTATTTCACAAAGGTCTTGATATATCTATAGGGATTTTGGGGGAGGGGGAGGGGGAGGGGGCCGGGGTATTGTCCTGTAAACAGTCTATCCACAGTTGTATTTCACAAAGGCCTTGATATATCTATAGGGATTTGGGGGGAGGGGGGGGGTGGCAATTGCAGGATTAGGAGAGGGGGAGGGAGTGGTTGGGCGGCAAGGGAGGGGGGTTTGAAGGTGGGAGGATGAGGGGGAAGAGTGGAAGAGAAGGTGAGGGATAGGAGAGAATAAAGGGCAGAAGGGAAGGGTGGAGGGGAGGGTGAGATGGATAGGTGGGGGATAAAAGGAGAGGGGATGGGCGGATGAGAGAGAAGGAGGGAAGAGGGGAGGAGTGGAGGAGAGAGGGAGATAGATAGGTGGAGGAAGAGGGAAGAGGGGAGGGGTGGAGGAGAGAGGGAGATAGATAGGTAGGGAAAGAGGGAAGAGGGGATGGGTGGAAGAGAGAGGGAGACGGAGAGGTGGGGGAAGAAGAGAATAGGGGATGGGTGGAGGAGAGAGAAAGGGGGAAGAGGTGGAGGAGAGGGGGAGATGAAGAAGAAGGGGGAAGAGGAGAAGAGGGGATGGTTGGAGGAGAACGAAGGGGGGGGGGGAGAGAGGGAGAGGGAAAGGAGGGAGGAGAGAATGAAGGGAATAAGAGAAGGGTGGGTGAGGAAAAGAGAAGGTTGAGAAGAGAGAAAGAGGAATAGGAAGACGCTGGAGAAAGGAAGAGGAGGAGTGTCATTTTTTTAGCAAAGAGGGAAAGGGCGAGGGGAAGGGGAAGGAGAGAGTAAGGGAAATAGGAGATGAAGAAGAGAAAAGTTGAAGAGAAATGATTCGTAGGAATGAGGGAAAAAGAGAGAAAGAAGAGGTAAGAAGAGAGAAAAAAGAGGTAGGATGAGAGAGAAAATAGATTTTAAAAAATAATGGAAGGCTGGAGGAAAATCGGAAACAGAAAGAGAAAAAGGAGAGGAAACTTCAATGATGAAAAGTGAAGCAGAAACAAGTGAGGAATTAAAAACAAAGATGAAAACGGATGGAAACAGAATATGAGAAAATAAAAAAAAAGAAACGACAAAAAAGTTGACAATGATAACGAAATAAGATAAAGAAATAAAAATAAGAAGAGGGAGAAGGGGGAAAAGAAGAAGGGAGAAGGGATAGGGAAGGAGGGGGAGAGGAGGGAGGAGGGAGAGGAGAAGAAGGAAGGAGGGGGAGGGGAGGGAGGAAGGAGAGGGGAAGAAGGAAGAATGGGGAGGAAATAAGGGGGGGGGAGAAGGAGGGAGGAGGGAGAGGAGAAGAAGGAAGGAGGTGGAGGGGAGGAAGGAAGGAGAGGGGAAGAAGGAAGAATGGGGAGGAAATAAGGAGGGGGGGGGGAGAAGTGGAGACGAAGATAGAAAGGGAAGGAGAAAAGGGAGAAGAGGGAGGGAATAAGGAGGGATAGGGAAGAAAGAGGAGGAGGGAAGGAAGGAGAAGAGGAAACGAAGAAAGAAGGGGAAGGAGACGAAGAAAGAAGAGGAAGGAAATAAGGAGGGACAGGGAAGAAAGAGGGGGAGGGGAGGGAGGAGGGGGAGGAGACGAAGGAAGAAGAGGGAGGGAATAAGGAAGGATAGGGAAGAAGGAGGGGGAGGGGAGGGAGGAGGAAGAGGGGGAGGGGAGGGAGGAGGGAGAGGGGGAGGGAAGGAAGGAGGGATAGGGAAGAAGGAGAGGGAAGGGAGGGAAGAGGGGGAGGGGAGGGAGGAGGAAGAGGGAAGGGAGGAGGGGGAGGAGACGAAGGAAGAAGAGGGAGGGAATAAGGAGGGATAGGGAAGAAGGTGGGGAAGGGAGGGAGAAGCGGAGGGGAGGGGAGGGAGAGGGGGAGGAAAAGAAGGAAGAAGAGGGAGGAGACGAAGGAAGGAGGGATAGGGAATAAGGAGGGATAGGGAAGAAGGAGGGGGGGAGGGAGGACGGAGAAGGAAGGGAGAAGGAAAGGGAGAAGGGAGGAGGGAAGAAGGAGGGATAGGGAAGAAGGAGGGAGAGGGGAAGGAAGGGAGAAGGGGAGGGGAGGATAGGGAGAGGCGGAGGAGAAGAAGGAAGAAGAGGAGGGAAGGGAGAAGGAGGGATAGGGAAGAAGGAGGGAGAGGGAAGGGAGAAGGAAGGGAGGAGGGAGAAGGGAAGGGAGGGAGGAAGGGGAAGGAAGGGTCATTTTGTAACACGGAGTCGATCATGGTGAAATACGACTGGCACGCGGAGGCCATTGGCGTGTTCTAACAGCCTCGCCAACTGTCGTATTAACTAAAGGAAACGGTCGTATCGGTGACTTATGGAGAGAGCGGCGAGATGGCGGGATTTCGCGCACGCACTCACGCACGCACTCATGAATGAACGAACGAACGGATGAAGGTATTCGAGACTCACGCACTCACTCACGCACGCACTCACGAACGGACCCACTCACGAACAAATGCATGAATGTGATTTACGCACATAATTACGCACGGATTCCACTCACTCACTAACTCACACGCACACTCACTCACGCATGCACGCAGGCAATTACGCACGTAATCACACACGCACACACTCACTCACGCAATCACGCACGTAATCACGCACGTAATCACGCACGAACAGACAAACGTACATACGTACTCACTCCTTCACTCAAGCACTGACGGATGTGACTAACGCAAGCAACGCACGCACGCACGCACAGACGAACGCACTAACGTCTCGACAAACACGCACTCAATATAGATTATTTAGTGATATATTTCGAAAGAGACGTATAAAAAGTTGTACAAAGCCATTAGGTTAAAGTGAAAGAGGACATAACCTACGAATGGGAGGGAGGAGGAGGGGAGGGAAGAAGAGGAAGAAGAGGAAGAGGAGAAGGAGGAAGTGATGGAATACAAGAAGAAGAAGAAGAAGGAGAAGATGATGGTGATGATGAGGATGATTATGATGATGATGATGGTGATGATGATGAAGATGTTGTTGATGATGATGATGATGATGATGATGATGGTGATGATGATGATGGTGAAGTTGATGAAGAAGAAGAAAGAAAAAATAAGAAAAGGAAATACGAAGCGATAAGGGGGGGGTGAGGAGAAGGAGGAGAAAGTTAAAGAAGGAAGAGAGAAGGAGGAGAAAAAGGGGCGAGGGGGAAGGGGTGGGGGAGGGGAGCGAGAGGACATAGGGAGGAGGGAAGGGGCGAGGGGAGAGAAGGGGCGGGGGCGGGGAGCGAGAGGAGAGAGAGAGGGGGGAAGGGGCGAGAGGAGAGAGGGAGGGGGAAAGAGCGAAGGGAGAGAGGGGGGAGGGGGGAGAGGGGGGAGCAAAGTTCACAAGGGAAGTATATATCTTTCTGACCTATCGGCCGCACAGTGAGAGAGACAGCTAATGTTCCTCATTACCTGTATTTCGTGAGTATATGCCTAGTTAATTTTTTAGCCTCCCTACCTCCTCCCCCCCCCTAATGATGCCTATTCCCCCTACCTCCTCCTTCCCCCTACCCAATAATGCCTACTCCCCCTCCCCTTCCCCCCTCCCCCCCATAATGCCTAACCCCCACATGATGCCTACTTCTCCCTCCCCCTCCCCAATCCCCCTAAACACATATCTATTTTTTTTATCATGTTTTAAGCCTCATGCTCATATCATCATTATTTTGATAATTGTTATTATTGTTATGTTGATTAATGGTTATTATCATTACTATCATTATTATTTTTGTTGTAATTATCATTCTCATTATCATTAGTAGTATTAAAAGTGGTAGTAGTGATAGTAGTAGTAGTAATAGTAACAGTAGTAGTAATAGTAGTAATAGTAGTAGTAATAGTAGTAATAGTAGTAGTAGTAGTAGTAGTAATAGTAGTAGTAGTAATAGTAATAATAGTAGTAATAGTAGTAGTAATAATAGTAGTAACAGTAGTAGTGGTAGTAGTAGTAGTAGTTGTGGTGGTGATCATTCTTATCATTATCATTGTGTCTTTCTTATTATCATTGTTATTAGCATTATCATTTTTATTATCACCATTATTATCATTATTAGTAGTATTATTGTCGTTATCATCAGTGTTATTTTCATTATCACAATCATCATATCTAATTTGTATTATCATCTTTATTGTAATCATTATTATCATACCATTATTATCATCATTATCATTATCATCATCATCAGCATCATTTTTATTATCACTATTATTATCATCATCCTTATCATCATCATTATTATTATCACTATCATTACCATTACTATTACTATCATCATCATCTTAATATTTGTTCTTACCATCGTCTCATAATTATCATTATTTCTATTTACATGATTATTATCAGTATTATTCTTTTCCGCATCATTATTGTCAATAGAGTTATCACAATCATTGTTATCATTAGCAATGTCACTGATAGTTTTAATTATCATTATTGATATTAATATTATGATTATCATCATTATCATAGTCAATCATGTAGTTGTTATCATCGTTATCGTTGTTATCGTTTTGTTATCATTGATATCAACAACTGCTGCAGGATTATTACTAAGATTCCTCTATTTTTATCATATCATTACTACTGAATGTTAGTATTATATTACAAATATTATCTTCATTATCCATCTGTGACCATTTTATTACTAATATTCTTGCTATTTCTCGGTCGTACCATAATCCTTGGAGTATTTTCTTACTCCTACTCTTTATTCTTCATTTTCCTAATTCTCTCTTTATCCTTTATTTTCCTAATTCCCTCTTTATCCTTCACTTTCCTAATTCCCTCTTTATCCTTCACTTTCCTAATTCCCTCTTTATCCTTCACTTCTCTAATTCCCTTTTTATCCTTCACTTCCTTAATTCCCTCTTTTTTCCTTCATTTTCCTAATTCCCTCTTTATCCTTAACTTTCCTAATTCCTTCTTTATCCTTCATTTTCCTAATATCCTCTTTATCCTTCACTTTCCTAATTCCCTCTTTTTTCCTTCATTTTATTAATTCCCTCTTTTTCCTTCATTTTCATTTTCTCCTTCATTTTTCTAATTCCCTCTTTATCCTTCATTTCTCTAATTCCCTCTTTATCCTTCACTTTCCTAATTCCCTCTTTTTTCCTTCATTTTATTAATTCCCTCTTTTTCCTTCATTTTCCTAGTTCCCTATTTATTCTCCACTTTCCTATTTCCCTCTTTATCCTTCACTTCCCTAATTCCCTCTTTATTCTTCATTTTCCCCTCTATCCTCATCCCACGCTCCTCGTCGTCTGCTCTTCCTCCTCTTCCAAAATCTTCCTCCCTTTAACTGGTCCTTCGCTTGTCTTTATCCGTATTGGGTATTCCTAAGGCACCCGCTAAACCCATTATCAGGGCAGTGACCTTGTCTTTGTAAACCTTTCTTCTTTTCTTTTCTTTCGTATTTTTTCTTCCTCTCTTTCTTATCTTTTTTTTCTCTTTTTTATTTATTTTTTCTCTGTTTCTCTTCTCTCTTGTTTTTTACTGACATTTTTCTCTCTTTCTCTTCTCTTTTTTCCTCTTTTTTTCTCTTTTCTTTCGTTCTTTTATTTTCTATTTTCTCTTTCTCTTCTCTTTTCTCTTTATGACTTTTTGTGTCCCTCTCTCCTTTTTCTCTTCTCATATCTCTCTCTCTCTCTCGTCTTTTCTCTTTCTCTCTTATCTTTTTCCTCTCATCTTTCTCTGTCTTCTCTCTCCCCCCCCCCCCTCTCTTTCTCTCTCTCTCTCTCTCTCTCTCTCTCTCTCTCTCTCTCAATATATATATATATATATATATATATATATATATATATATATATATATATACATATATTTGTGTGTGTCTGTGTGCGTGTGTGTGTTTGTGTGTCTTCCTATCTTCTCTCTGTTATCTTATTTCATCACCTCTTGTTTCATTTCCTCTCCTTTTCTCTCCTCTCCTTTCTGTCTCTCTGTGTTATTTTTGTTATTTTATCATGTTATCATCTTAGCCACTATTATTCTTATGATTATGATTTTTATCATTATCATCATTATTATTGTCATTATCATTATCATTATTTATATCACCATTATTATCATCATTATCTTTATTATTATTTGTTAATATTATTTTTTTTAAAGGGTGGGGGGGATGAAGTAATTTTTATTCAGTTTTGGAATCATATGGTAATTATTTGTGTTTCAGTGATCTTACTTCTATTTATCCTTTCTATCTATATCACATGATGCCATGTGTGTGTGTGTGATTAATATATACATATATATAGATATATGTAAATATATACACACATATATATATACATATATGTGTGTGTGTGTGTGCAGCTAAATAAATGAATAAATAAATAGGTAAATATATATATATATATATATATATATATATATATATATATATATATATATAGATAGATAGATATATATATAGATAGATAGATAGATAGATAGATATCATATATATCGTTAAATGTAGTAACTTACACTACAGGTGACAGTGGGGAACCAAGGGGAGGGAAAGGGAAGAGGACCCTCCTCTCCCTCCCCTCCCCCTCCTCCTCCCTCCCCTTCCCCTCCCTCCCTCCCCCTCTTCCTCCTCCCCTCCCCCTCCTCCCCCCCCCTTCCCTCCCCCTCCTCCTCCCCTCCCATCCCCTCCCCCTCCCTCCCTTCCCCTCCCCCTCCTCCTCCCCTTCCCCTCCTCCTCCTCCTCCCCTTCCCCTCCCCCTCCTCCTCCCTCCCCTCCCCCTCTTCCTCCCTTCCCCTCCCCCTCCTCCTCCCTTCCCCTCCCCCTCCTCCTCCCATCCCCCTACCCTTCCTCCTCCCTCCCCCTCCTCCTCCCCTTCCCCTTCCCCTCCTCCTCCCCTCCCCTCCCCCTCCCCTTCCCCTTCCCCTCCTCCCCCCTCTCCTCCCCTCCCCCTCCTCCTCCTCCTCCTCCTCCTCCCTTTCCCATCTCCTCCCCCTCCTCCTCCCTTCCCCTCCCCCTCCTCCTCCTCCTCCCCTTCCCCTTCCCCTCCCCCTCCTTTTCCCCTTCCCCTCCCCCTCCTCCTCCCTTCCCCTCCCCATGAGCCATGTCTCTGAGGCAGGTTTATGGAAGGTGAAGCGAATATACTGGCGTTTGTGATCTTTCATGCTCTTCAAGTCTCTATGAGGGGGCAGGAGAGAGAGAAAGGGGGGGAGGGAGGAAGAGAGAGAGAGAGGGGGGGGAGAGAGGGAGAGAGAGAGAGGGAGGGAGGGAGAGAGAGGGGGGGGAGGGAGGGAGGGAGGGAGAGAGAGAGAGAGAGAGAGAGAGAGAGAGAGAGAGAGAGAGAGAGAGAGAGAGAGAGAGAGAGAAAGAGAGAGAGAGAGAGAGAGAAAGAGATGGAGGGGGAAGGAAGTTAGAGATAGCGATAGAAGGGGAGAGATGAAGATAAAAGGAAAGAAAAGGATAGGAAAAGAAAAGAAAAAAAAACGAATCTGAAAAAGAAGAAAGAAAACGATTGGGAAAGTGGATAAAGGAATGTGACGGAAGAAGGAAGAGGGGGAGAGAGGAGAGGAAGGAGGAAAAGAAGAGTGGAGAAATTGGACATCTCGAGAAGAAAATAAGAGAAAGAAGTAGATGCAAAAGTAAGAAGAGTAAGAAAAAAGAGAAGGAAGGAGAGAGAGAAAGAGGTGCAAAGGTAAAATGTAGAAAAAAGGAGAGAAAGAAAAAAAGCGAGAACAAAGAAAAGAAGGAAGAAAAAGAAGAGACGAAGGTAAGGAGGAATATAAAACAGAAGAGAGAAAAAAAGTAAGAAGAGTAAGAAGAAAGAGAAAGAAGGAGGGAGAGAAAGAGGTGCAAAGGTAAAAATGTAGAAAAAAGACAGAAGAGAGAAAAAAAGTAAGAAGAGTAAGAAAAAGAGAAGGAAGGAGAGAGAGAAAGAGGAGTAAAGATAAAAGGTAGAAAAAAGAGAAAAAGAAAAAAAACAGAACAAAGAAAAGAAGTAAGAATAAGAAGAGACGAAAGACAGAGGAGAGAGAGAAAAAAAAGAGAAAAAAAGAAAAAACATTACTGTCATGATATCAACCAAAGGCAAATGAACTACACTGCAAAAATGTGTTGCCACCAGGTTGCCTTGCATTAACCAAGGTGAAAACAACAAGATGGTTGTCTGAACGTGTGGCTTGATTCTAGTTCATGCCAGCGCTGCCTCACAGATCACCAAGAAATCCCTATAAAGAAGGGATTCTGACAGGAGATCATGTCAGTTGTTCAAGATTTGTAAATCAGTAAATTGGTGTTGCCACTAAGAGGGGACGACTAACTTGACAGGGGAATTAGTAATCAATTAGGAAGGAGGAAGGAAGAACAATTGGTGTTATTATGATCGTGGTTAGAACATCAAGAACAGTAACGTTGATTAGTGTCGACTTTTATCAATGGCAATGATAAGAGCGTTGGTATAGCGTTCTCATACCACTAGTTTTCCAACTGAAGTAAAGAGGTTTCAAAGTACATTCTCTCAAAAGGTGTTGCTTGATGTTGTTTTGCATTAGATAGAATGGCAACACCTGGAAACTCCACACACAGTGGTACCACCTGGTTGCACTAATCAGCAAT
>NW_028234414.1:43892492-43894992 GCF_977035675.1 Penaeus japonicus | reverse complement strand
GGGAGACCGTGTTCCTTTACCACGCTTTCTCCTTTTTTTTATTGTTTTTTTTTTCTCGCACCTGCAACTGTTGCTTCAAAGAGGTCAACGGCGGAGAATAACAAGATGGATTTCCTTATACGATCCTCGGTTCTATCTTATCCTTATTCCATTATTCCAGAACCTGCCTTTCCCCCTTAAATTCGGTCATTCGTTATCACCCGAAGATCCTCAACTATGTTATATAGATCGGAGATGCCACAGTCGAGCCAGCCAGAGATAAGAAGATAAGACCAAACCTCCAGATGCCCAGGCAGCCGGAGTGTCATCCTCGCAACACATCTCCTGGGATGTGACGCGTCTAAGCCGGAGAACTCCCTTTCCGCTTTTCAGATTTACAGTCTTCCGAAAACGAGCCACCTCGGGAGGTCCTTGAAGCGGAACACGACGGTTTCTTTGCACACACGGGCGATGTACTGGCCTCTGGGTGTGTTACGATTGCAGTGGTTTCCCCCGGTGTGTCCAAGTGGTGGTCTGGTTATTCGCTAAAGGAAGGTAGTTGGGCCCCTTGTGTGTGTCTTGGATTTTCTCGTCTCTTCACGCGTCCAGCGGAGACGTTCTTGGGCGCGTCCAGCTGGTGGCGGTCTTTGTGCCGTTGATGAGACTGGAACGCAGGTTATGGCTTCTCGCATTTCTTTGTTGCAGATGTTGTTTCGCAGTGCGAGATGGAGAATCAAGGGTTTAGTAAAGTTATGAATTTATTATCTCACTGCGTGCATAAACATTTCCGCGTAACAACGTGCACGCGAATTGTATACGTGTTTTATAATAAAATCCAATATTCACACAGTGCGCGTTTACATGAAAACTCCTGCACTTGCACATCCTCAACCAACGTCCCCCAAAGGATTCCAGGAACCCACAAGACGAGTACAAGTTGCAGCAACAGATCCTCAACATAATTTCATTTCGCCGCCGTGGT
Organism: Penaeus japonicus; assembly: GCF_977035675.1. Taxonomy (NCBI): domain Eukaryota; kingdom Metazoa; phylum Arthropoda; class Malacostraca; order Decapoda; family Penaeidae; genus Penaeus; species Penaeus japonicus. The sequence goes on along the minus strand of NW_028234414.1, from coordinate 43,894,031 downwards.
TTCCCTTTGATGTTGTCTCGGGCCACGGCGAAAACTCTCCTCCATACGAGAACTCGACTCTCTTGCGTCAGAGGTTGGGAGAGAAACGTTGTAAAACTTTCGTGATAATTTTTCTCGCACGCCCACACTCTTCCTCTGAAGCTTCTTGGTGTTCCTTCTCTTTGGCCTTTCCGTGGAATGCTTTTTTTTTTCTTCTCTCTCTCTCTCTCTCTTTCTTTCTTACTTCTTTCCTTTCTTTCTAATTTTCTTCTTTTTGCCTCCAAGGTGATCCCTCCAGTCCTTGAAGTTCTCAGATCGTTTCTTGTCTCGTTTTCTTAATAATTCTCAATTTATCGATGTATTCTTCTCTTGATTTTCCTTCAGGTATTTTTATGTTTTTTCCCTTAGGATTATTGTCTGGTCTGCTCCGCCTCGAAGGATGTTCTTACGCTAAACAGTTCTTCTCTCGTACCTTTTATCCTCTTTCAAGAAGGCAACAATAATATGCTTGTCGCATTTTCACTCGTTAATTTATGAGTCCGAAAATACGAGGAAGAGGTCCATAAATTGACATAAATGCGCTTGGAGTGACAGGTGTATATATATACTGGTATATAAACAAATACGATTGGACGTAATCCTTAAAGCGATGATTGCATAATGTTAGAGATAGCCCCCCCCCCTTCTCCCTCTCTCTCGCATTCTCTCTCTCTCTTTCTTTCTGTCTTTCCCTCTCTCTCTCTATCTATCTATCTATCTATCTATCTCTATCTCTATCTCTCTCTCCCCCACCTCTCTCTCTCTTTCTCTCTCTCTCTCTCTCTCTCTCTCTCTCTCTCTCTCTCTCTCTCTCTCTCTCCCCCCCCCCTCTCTTTCTCTCTCTTTCTCTCTCTCTCTCGCTCGCTCTCTCTCTCCCCCCCCCTCTCTCGCTCTCTCTCTCTCTCTCTCTCTCTCTCTCTCTCTCTCTCTCTCTCTCTCTCTCTCTCTCTCTCTCTCTCTCTCTCTCTCTCTCTCTCTCTCTTTCTCCCTCTCTCTCTCTCTCTCACTCTCTCTCTCTCTTTCCCTTCCCCATCCCCTCTTCACACACAAGGAGTGAAAGCTATTGAAGGCAAGGTTCAGCAACCGCAACACACACACACACACATACACATACACACACACAAACATACACACACATACTGTACACTCTCTCTCTCTCTCTCTCTCTCTCTCTCTCTCTCTCTCTCTCTCTCTCTCTCTCTCTCTCTCTCTCTCTCTCTCTCTCTCTCTCTCTCTCTCTCTCTCTCTCACCTCTAAACTACCAACCCATAATAATCTGGACGGCGGTAATTCCACAGAAATGACTCGACGGCGACCGCTAGTCTGCATTTTGCATTAATCAAAGCTCACAGAAGAGGAGGAGGAGGAAGAAGAAGAAGAAGGGGAAGAGGAAGTGGAGGAGTAGAAGAAGAAGAAGAAGTGGAGGAGGAGGAGAAGAAGAAGAAGTAGGAGGAGGAGGAGATTCTGGTCTTTTAAGCGTTCTAAGTTGTGGCCTGAGGTAGATAAATAGACAGAGATAGA
>NW_028234414.1:43845724-43850724 GCF_977035675.1 Penaeus japonicus | reverse complement strand
TGTGTGTGTGCGTGTGTGTGTGTGTGTGTGTGTGTGTGTGTGTGTGTGTGTGTGTGTGTGTGTGTGTGTGTGTGTATGTTTGTAATTCATATTTTATGTGTGTGAGTTTGTGATTCTTTGTGCTTAATAATCGGTAAAATATCTTCAATAATACATCCGAAAATACCTTTCAAAATTGCAGTAAAACAATAAGAAAAGAAACCAAAAAAATTCCATTTGACTTATTTCAGGTGACCTTAACATCACCTTTAGATTTTTTTCTTTTCTATCTTTTTATCTATCAAATTTTTCAATCGATACATCGAGCATTATCATTTTTTTTGTATTGAAGAACAAACACATAACGACTGGAGATATATCAATAGTTTATAATATTTGCGACAGTACTTATAATCTAAAACTATGAGGGTTGTGGTGCCTATGGATATGAAAGTGGTTGATATGGAAGTATAATGCATCTTACTTTGCAATCTGCTATTGCAATCCCTCTCTTCAGATCAAATGGAAATACGTATTATGTATCCAATTTATGTAAATCTCTTAACGCCCATATATAGACATCACAATAGATACTCAAAAAATAGATAAAGCACCACTAGTTAAAGCCACAAATATCTTTCCTTCTTGCTTGACCAAAAATAGATAGCGCAGACTAGTCAAAACCGCCCCCTTTTAAGACCAAAAACAAAAGAAACGCATGATTTTTTTTTCTTCTTCTTCTTCTCTTCTCCTTTTTTTTTTTTTTTTCTTTTTTTTCTTTTTTTTCTTTGAATGATGCATCCTCGATCTCAACACCACCTCGGCCTTCGGGTGCAGATCTGACTGTTGATAGTTATATGCCCTTTTTATCTGATGCGGTGCGTCTTATACGGTTGTGATCATAGGATGTTTATAGCGGGCGTCGAGTCGTATATCATTATATGTCGTGCTGGCAACAAGGCACCTGCGTGTGGTCAGCCCAAACGCCATCTTGTCCTCCCTTTTCTCTTTCCCAAAATAATATCTCCTCCCCACCCCTCCCCTCCCAACCCTCCCCCCTCCCCACTCCCAGCCTTGTCTTCGTGGAGCGCGCCTCACACCCATAATTTTGTCCTATAATTGCGTAGGGCGTGGAGGCCTGCGGGTGGAACCGACCGCAGCTTCACACCCGCTGTACGGCCGCTCTCGTCCACCCGACCCGACGCCGCCATGAACTGATCTCGTCCCGGCCGCATCGCCAGTTATCAAGGCGAGAGAGAGGCTGGTGGACTGTGCATTTTTTTTTTCTTCTTTTCTTTCTTTTTTTGGGGAGGGGGGAGGGGGGGTCTACGATAGTCAGTCGGGATTTGATTTGTATTTTTTTTTTTTTTCTCCAAGGAGTGGTTTGTCTTTCTAAGTATGGAGGGATTCTTGAAAGAAAAAAAAGGCTCAGTTTTCTTTTTTTTCTATCTCTCTCTGGGAGCCTGTTTCTTTCTTTCTTTCTTTTTTTCTTTCTTTCTCTCTCTCTTTCACCCTCTTCTTCACCTTTTCCTTCTCCCTCTCTTATTCCCTCCTCCTCCCAACCCTCCATCCCTATTTTTTTTCCTCTATCTATCTATCTATCTATCTATCTCCCTCTCCCTCTCCTACTCCCCTCCCTCCCCCTTTCCCCTCCCCACCCCCCACCTCCCTCCCTCCCCCCCCCTCCCCCCTCCCCGCCACGCCAGCTATTCCTACCCCATGTACAATCTATCCGGCTAACAATTCCAAGCCACAATTGAACACAAATAATTTCTTGAAGGAAGTCGGCTTTATAAAATACTCATATCCGTCGTGGCCATATGGCATAGCCCGAAGGGGACCGAAGGGAACCGAAGGGGACCGAAGATGAAAAGGAAGTTCTATTAATTAATACTAGGAGTGATAGCCTTATTATTTTTGATGGCATTGTCTTTATCGTCATTGCTGGTTTTGTTATTGTCATTATCAATATTTTTTTTATTTATTATTATTATTATTGTTTTTATTATTGTTGTTTTTTTATCATTATTATTATTATCATCATCATCATCATCATTATTATTATTATTATTACTATTATCAATATTATCATTATTATTATTACTACTATTATTATGATTATTATAATCATTATCATTATTATTATAATTATTATTATTATTATCAGTTATCATCATTATTATCATTATCATCATTAATAGTATCATAATCATCATTATCATCATTAATAGTATCATAATCATCATTATCAATTTCACTGTATTCCTCATCACATCATCATCATTATCATCGTAATTCTATCATCAGTATCATTATCATCATTATCATCATTAGCACCATAATGATAATGATAATGGTAATGATGACACTAACAGTAATAATAATTGAAATAATGATGATAAATATAATAATAATGATCATGATGATAATTGTTGTTATAGTAATAATAATAGCGATAATAATTATGATAATAAATAAGAATCAGAATGATAATAAATATAATAATGATAATAATGATAATGAATAACATTTATAATGATAATAAAAGGAATTATGATAATAATGATAATGATATAAAATAATAATAATGATAATGATGATGATGATAATAATAATAAATATCATTTCATCCTTCTTATGAATATAACAATCATTACTTTTGTTATCATCATCATTATCACCCTTATTGCCATAGTATAAACATTATCATCAAAATTACTAACATAAGAATCATTACTTTTATTACCATCATCATCATTATCACCTCATCACTCTTATCCTCATCATTTAATCTAATCATTTCTGCAAAACTCTATAACAATCATCAAAACAAAAATCCAAAAATCCACCAAGAATCCATTGCAATCCCAGCCATCCCTCCTACGAGAGTAAACATAATACAACAAATACAACAATAAATAGATTTCATACAATAGTGAATAACAAGGAACAAATCCCGGAGACTCGAAGCTACAAATTCCTTTGGCTATAAAATGCAACGAAAAATCCTCCTGCACCGCGATCTCTTGATAAATAACCATGATGAAATGTGCAAATTGCAAATAACAGTATCTGTGACGATCCTCCAAAGTCCTTTTAAATGTTCAATAATCTATCACATACGAGAGAGAGAGAGAGCGGAAGCGAAAAAAAAAAAAAAAATCACATCCCCGTGTGCTAATTACGGGTGCTGGAAATACGAAGTCGTTTTTCAAAGTCGGTTGTGATACGCGTTTAGGATTTGAGTTTGCGGCTAGGGAGAGGAAAGGAGGGAGGGAGAGGGGGATGGAAGGAGGGAGAGGGAGAGAGGAGAAGGGGGGAAGGGGGAAGGAGAGGGAGGGAGAGGGAAAGAGGGAGGGAGAGGAGGAGGGAAAGGGGGAGGAAAGGAGGGAAGGAGTGGGAAGGAGGGAAGGAGAGGGAAGGAGGATGGAAGGAGGGAGGGAGAGAGGAGAAGGGGGGAAGGGGGAAGGAGAGGGAGGGAGAGAGGGAAGGGGGAGGGAGAAGGAGAAGGAGGGGAAAGGGGGACGGGGGAGGGAAGGAGGGAGAGGGGAAGGGGGAGGGGGAGGAAAGGAGGGAGAGAGAGGGAAGGGGGAGGGGGAGGAAAGGAGGGAGGGAGAGGGAAGGAGAGAGGGAGAGGGAGGGAGAGGGAGAGGAAGAGGGAGAGGGAGGGAGAGGGGGAGGGAGTGGAAGAGAGGGAGAGAGGATTCAAATTCAAATTCAGGAGAAAACAGAGGTTGAAACAAATGCAGAGATGCGCTTGAGTGCACAACAATGTGTATATATATGCATATATATATATATATATATATATATATATATATATATATATATATATATATATATATATATATACACACACACAAGCGTATATACACATATATAAAGAAAACAAGGTAATTTTTTTTTTTTTTTTTTTTAATGTGTTTATAATTTCGCATGTGTATTAATGCCTGTCTGTGTGTAAGCATTAGCATCTAAATACGCGCATATCTGTACGTCTATGCGTGTAGTTATATCTGATAGCCCGTATCTATGCGGATGTAACTCTCACGCTTATGCACATACAACATCTGTGCATTTGCAAATCATTAGCGGCGGCCCTGCAATACATGCAAGTTGTTTTCATGCGCGATTGCATTGATCAAGGAAGGTAAACAGCTTCGCAGAAGAAGGAAGCAAGATGTCTCAAGATTGTGCAAGTTGCAGAGGAAAACACTTAGAAGGAAAGAAGAAGGGGAGGAGGAGATAGGGGGAGGAGGAGATAGGGGGAGGAGGAGATAGAGGGGGGAGGAGGAGGGGGGAGGGGGGAAAAGGAGGATGGAGGGGAGGGAGAAGGATGGAGGGAGGAGGGAGGAGGAGATAGAGGGGGGGAGGTGATGAGGGAGGAGGGAGGGGAGGGAGGAGGAGATAGAGGGGAGGAGGAGGAGGAGATGAGGGAAGAAAGGGGGAGAAGGAGGGGGAGGGGGGGAGAAGGAGGAGTGGGGAGGGGGGAGGAGGAGGAGGGGGTTAGAGGGGGGAGAAGGAGGAGGGTTGGAGGAGGAGCAGGAGGGGGGAGAAGAGGGAGGAGGAGGAGGAGGAATTAGAGTAAGAAGAGGGGAAATTTGTGGAAGAAAGAGTGATAGGAGGATAAAATATCAGTCCGGGAGGAGGAGAGAGAGAAGTGAGAGAGGAGGAGAACGAGGAAAGAGAAATGGAGGAGGAGGAAGAGGGGAAAGGCACGGAGGAAAGGAGTGTAACAATAAGTCCAAGAAGGGAAAGAGAGGGAGGTTGATGAATAGAAAGAAGAAAAGGAGAAGAAAGGAAGGAATGAAGAAAACAAGAAGAATGGGAAACAGAGGGGAAATAATGCAAACAAAAAAAAAAAAAGTTGTCAGAGAAAGATGGGAATAAAGAAAAAGAACAAGATAAGGAAAGAGAGAATTACGTTAAAGCAAGAAGAGGGGGCAGAAGGGATAAAGAATGGACGGGAGGGTGAGAAATGGAGAGAAAAAGGGGGAGGGGGGTTAATGGGCATAAGTATC
>NW_028234414.1:43830724-43840724 GCF_977035675.1 Penaeus japonicus | reverse complement strand
TTTTACTTATCTATCTATCTATCTGTTATTGTATATATCTGTTTATGTATCTCTCTATATCCACGCATTTCTCTCACACTCTTTCTCATTCTCTTATCTCTATCACACACTTTCTTTCTCTTTCGTTCTCACTACTTTATCCCTTCCTCTTAAAATTTCTTGTTCTCTCTCTCTCTTTCTCTCTCTCTCCCTCTCTCTCTCTCTCTCTCCCTCCCTTTCTCTCTCTTTCTCTCCCTCTCTCTCTCTCTCTCTATCCCTTTTTCTCTCTTTCTCTCACTCTTTCTCCCTCTTAACAAATGCTTCATCCTCCCCCATTTTCCTCTTCCCCTCTTTCCCCCTCCCCTCCAATTCTTTCCCCTTCCCCTCTCCCTCTTTCCCCCTTCCCCTCTCTCTCTTTCCCCCTCCCCTCCCCCTCTTTCCCCCTCCCCTCCCCCTCTTTCCCCCCGTCCCCTCCCCCTCTTTCCCCCCATCCCCTCCCCCTCTTTCCCCCCATCCCCTCCCCCTCTTTCCCCCCATCCCCTCCCCCTCTTTCCCCCCATCCCCTCCCCCTCTTTCCCCTTCCCCTCCCCTCCCATTCTTTCCCCCTTCCCTCCCCCTCTTTCCCCCTTCCCCTCCCCCTCTTTCCCCCTTCCCCTCCCATTCTTTCCCCCTTCCCTTTCCTATCTCCTTCATCCCCCTTCCCCTCCCCCTCTTTCCCCCTTCCCCTCCCCCACTTTTCCCCCTCCCCTCCCCCTCTTTCCCCCTTCCTCTCCCCCACTTTCCCCCCTCCCCTTCCCCCTCCCCCTCCCCTCTTTCCCCCTTCTTTCCCCCTTCTCCTCCCCCTCCCCTCCCCTTCATCCCCCTTCACCCCCATCCCATCCCATCCCCCTCTTTCCCCCCTTCCCCCCTCCCCCTCTTTCCCCCTCCCCCTCCCCCCTCCTAAGACGAGAAATTAATCTTGAACCCACTTAAAGGGGGAACTAAATCACTCTCAACGGGTCCGAGATTCTTCACGGTGAGGGTAAGACCTTCCGCCACCGCCTCGGGCTATGTCGGATACTTCAAGGGATGCGATGGGGAAGGACTGGAAGGGGGAGGGGGATGGGGGGTAGGGGGGTTGAGGGAGGACTAAGAGGGGTGTGGGAAGGACTGGGAGGGGGGGAAGAGGGGGTGTGGGAAGGACTGGGATGGGGATGGGGTGAGGGGGGGAAGGACTGGGATGTGGGAAGGACTGGGATGGGGGAAGAGGGGGTGTGGGAAGGACTGGGATGGGGGACATGGGGAGAGGGAAGTGGGGGGATGGGGTGGGAAGGACTGGGATGGGGGAAGAGGGGATGTGGGGAGGACTGGGATGGGGGAAGAGGGGGATGCGATGGGGAGGGGAAAGAAGAAGGGGAAGGGAAAGTGAGGAAGAGAGGGAGGGGGGGAAGGGGAGAGATAGGAAAGACTAGGGGAGGGGGAGGAGAGTGGGGTAGGGGGCGGAAGTAGGAAAGGGAGGAGGGGGAGAAAGGAAGGGAAAGGGAGGCGTGGGGAAGAATTATGAGTGGGAGGGAGGAGAAGTATAAGAGGGAGGGAAGAGCATATAAGGAGGGGTAAAGAGAGAGGATGGGGAGGAGGGAAAGAGGAGGGAAGGGAGAGGTAATGACTGGGGAAGGTGAAGGGAAGTGGGAAGGGTGGAGGGGGGGGGGCAAGTCAAAAGAGAAGGGGGCTATAGGTAATAGAGAGGGGGTGGGAGGGGGCAGGTCATGGCACGGGGAAGGTGAAGGGAAGGTTATAGTAGGGGGAGGGGGGAGGAGTTTAAGGGAGGTAAGAAAAAAGGAGGGGGGAAGGCAAGGACAGGGAGAAAGTAAAGACAAGAGAGAAGGAAAGGAAAAGGAGAGAAAATACAGGGGGAAAGGTGAGGAGGGAAATCAAAAGCGAGAGAAAGAGAAGATAAAAAGGAAGGGAAAGACCGAGATGGGGGGGGGGGGCAAGGTAATAACAGGGATAAGGGGATAAGAAGGGCGGGGGGTAGGGATATATACCTCTCGTACAAGAGTATACCCAAGGAGCATGAAGACACCTCCGGCAACTCAGCTGGCGTTCTTAGACCTCCGTGGAAGTGCCGAATTCCCACGGCCGAAGAAAAACAATTACAGCATCGCCCGGGTTCTCTTATCGAGATGATGGTATCCTCGCCCCATTAAAGCGACCGACCGACTAACCGATGACCGACTGACTTCATCCTCACACGCGAATTCGGCGGTCGGTGTCGGGCGTGTGTGAGAGGATTCAAGATGGCGCCGGTTTTTGGGTGCGTTTGGCGCCTTTTTTTATAGATATAGATGTATAGATTGATAGAGTGATAGGTCTAGATTCGATGTACATAGATAGATATAGATACAGATATAGATTAGATGTAGATACATAAGTAAAGATTATATATATATATATATATATATATATATATATATATATATATATATATATATATATATATATATATATCATCATCATTATCGATATATATACATAGAGAAAGAGAGAGAATAAGATAGATAAATATAGATATAGATAGATAGACAGATATAGATATAGACAAAAATGAATAGATAGAAAGATAGAGATGTAAATAAATAGAAATACACATAAATATAGATAGATATATATAGATTATCTTAGATCACGAACTTACAGACGCCAATGACAGGATTAAAGACCGTAGGATTTGTAGAATGGGAACTAGAAGGAAAACGAAAATGAAAATCTACATGAAAGTGAAAATCCGCGAAGAGCACCGGCTAAAAAAAATGAATAAGATGAAATACTTTATGCAGAAACAGAGTGGAGGAGAGAGGCAGGGAGAGAGAGAAAGGGGGTGGGAGAGAGCGTAGAAAGGAGAGGAAGAGGAGGAGGAGGTTTAGGGAAGGACAGGGGGTGAGAGAGAGTGAGAGAGAGAGGGGAGGGGGCGGAGAGGGAGAGAGAGAGAGGGGGGGGCGGGGTAGAGGAAGAGAGGGGAGAGAGAGAGAGAGAGAGAGAGAGAGAAGGAAAAAGAGAGAGAGAGGCGGGGAAGAGGAAGAGAGGGAAGAGAGAGAGAAAGAAAGAAAGAGAGAGAGAGAGAGAGAGAGAGAGAAGGAAAAAGAGAGAGAGACAGAGAGAAAGAGAGAAAGAAAGATAGAGAGGATCCAAGAACAAAAATCCAAGAACAAAACGACCGCCGGCAAACAAAAAAAACATTTCAAAAACAAATAAAGGAAAGGAAAGACGAAACAATAACACCGAAGTCGCGCAAAACAGAAAACGGTGCCAAAGAAAACGGAAGAGTTAAGTCGAGGGTCGTTCGAGCGAGCAGAAAGAGCTCTTTTAAAATACGTTAATAGCGCCTATGAGACCGAAGTTATTAAAAAGGTGTCATTTGGAGGTTCAGTCGACTGGGTGGAGGGAAGGGGGGAGGGGGAGGTGGGGAGGGTTAAGGAGTATGCTGGGGAGCGCGGGGGGAGGGGGGAGGGGGGAGATGCACTAGACGCTATCACAAAGGAGGCGGGGGGGGGGGGGGGATACAAGTAAGGGGACACGAGGGAATTAAGTTAAAAGGGGAGGGGGGAGGGGGAGGAGGACAAGGGGGGGGGTGGAATGGCATTAGGGTAAATGGTATACAAAGAGGTTGAATTGGTAAGGTAGGATACAGGCGTTTGGAGGTTGACAAAGAAACAAAAACAAAGTAAGTTTGTTAGTAAGAAGGGGGTTTACGTGGGGCGAGGGGTAGGGATGATAGAAGGAGGGGGAGAGGGGAAGAGGGGGGATAGGAGGGGGGAGGGGGGCGGCGAGGTGAGTCCGTACTGCCAGGAAAAGTAAATTTCTAATGTCTTCTTTGCGTGTCACGTAGCTGTTTGTCCTAGCTTCTTGACGGCTATATATCAGGATGTAGATCTGATGCAAAATATACAAAAATTGCGTTCCCAAAGTCTATAAATCAAAACGAAAAAGGGAGAAGGGGAAGTTGCCACTGTTTGTGATTTCTCCAGGGTGCTTCGCCAGCAGCAGCCTCGCTTGCCAACCGCTAAGACGCAAGATGTGGAAAGTCTTGATGTGTAAAATGTTTTAAGTCTTTTGTCAACGCTTTCCCAGACCGGCTTAAAAGTTCTTGGTATTTTTTTATTTTTTTTCTCTCTCTCTTTTTTTTTTTTTTTCATTTTGTTCTTGTTTTCTTTGTTTTGGCTTTTGTTTGTAAGGCGTTGATATACGATTTATTTATTTTTTATTTATTTATTTTTTTGCAAGGGGTAATGATTTCGACGGAATATCAACAATTTACATGGTAAGTTATATACGTTTTGTTAATTCAATTCATTGCAGATATTTCGCTTTCAAGTTGCTTACAATTGTTATCTGTCACGTGGCTCCTCTGTCAACTGTCAAGCTAATTTCGTTCATAATTCTTTTCTGTTTTTTTCTTCTTCTTTGGTGACAAATATCTAGGAAACTTTTATGAACCCCCAGTTGTCAAGGAGCTGCCATAGATAAATATACTTACGTCCAAGCCTGTAATTACTACCAACTATAAAATTCCATTTGCCACCTTAATTTTTTATTTTTTATTTTTATTTTATTTATTTTTTATTTTTTTTATTTCTTTATTTATTTTTTTTCTTTTTTTTTGTCTTTTTTTGCCAGCGGTCAAATCACTTTCATCATATCGCGTCCATATACACCGCTGTCACCAGTAACAGCCCCCCCCCCCGCCCCCGCTGTCCCTTCACACGCCGTCTTTCCACCAGCTGTCACTTCCCCATCTGTCAAACATACGCAAAGAGCACAACCACCTGGGATCAAGCAATACCATCCTCTCCCTGGGGCTTCCGACGCCAGATAGGCCTACCCGTCACGGCCGCTTAGGTATATAATCTATTACCCCCTCGCGGTGAAACGATCCGTAATCGGCTCAATCTATATAGGCCTATAATCAACTCGCCATGTCTATAATCAGGATCGGTGGCGGTGGTCTCACGGCGGACGCTAAAAACCCATCGCCTCAACAGACAGGTAAATAGGCCTACCTTTTTCCTACAGGTGATAGGGAGGAGGATTGAAAGGGGGGGGGGGTATAGGGGATAGGGGGAAGGTGCGGACAAGCCGGTGTAGTCAATTATCCGACGCTGATGTGACAAAACTGCCACGTGAAAAAGACACGTGGCCATATAAGACCTTCTTCAACTAAGTCCTCCCAACCTCTCCTTAGATTTTTTTTTTTTTCTTTTTTTTCAATCTTTGTCATCAAATTTCGAATCCCACCTCATACGGATCGTCTAAAAAAAAAGGGTTAATGATATGCCGCGATGATGTAGATATATTTTTCTAACCGCCAGATAGAGAACAAGAAGGGGAAAAAATCCATTAAGGCAAAAAAAAAAAAAAAAAAAAAAAAAAAAGATTTTCTTCACCCTCGCATTCCTGATCTTAAAGGCCTTTTGAAAAGCGAGGTTAGGAGAGTCAAGTCACTCTTCACTCAAGGACATTTTTCATATAGCATAGATAAATAGATTGATTGATTGATAGACATATATAGATAGATATATAGATAGTCAGATAGACATTTGGACAGACAGATATATAGATAGATAGTTAGATATGCATTTGGATAGATAGATATTTATAGATAGAAAGTTAGATAGGCATTTGGACAGACAGATATATATAGATAGATAGATAGATAGATAGTCAGATAGGCATTAGGACAGACAGATATAAATAGATAGTCAGTCAGATAGGCATTTGGACAGACAGATTGATAGATAGATAAATAGACTGATAGATAATTATTGCTCTATTATTCCTTTCTATATTCATGTAATCAGGAATAACTATATCTGAGTATCTCATGTTGTATCTCATTTTCTATTTCTATGTCTGTCTATCGCCTTATCTATCCTTTATCTTGTGTAGAAATTTTTCTATACATTCACCCTCTCTTCCTATCTAACTCTCTCTCTATCTTCCTATTCATCTCTCCCTCTGTCTGTCTATCTATCCCTTTCTCTCTCTGTCTGTCTGTCTCTCTCCATCTCCCTCTTTATCTCTCCTTCTTATCTTCCTTCTCCCCACTCTCTCTCTCTCTCTCTCTCTCTCTCTCTCTCTCTCTCTCTCTCTCTCTCTCTCTCTCTCTCTCTCTCTCTCTCTCTCTCTCTCTCTCTCTCAATCTATTTATTCAGTTATCAAATTCATACAAGAAAAAATGTTTAGTCATATCTATCGATTTTTTTTATTGAAATTTCGTTGTATTAGTGACATTTAAACCCAAAAATTATTTCATCAAAAAGGCTTCAAAATCATACCAGCCAGAATTCACCGACCCCGAAAATATATATTCTTCAAAGTCACATTTAACAATTATGCCTCCCCTGGAAGAGAAAAAAAAGAAAAAAGAAAAAAAAACTAATTCAAAATGACAACAGAACAAGGTATGATTAATAGTCTTGTGTGTAACTACTTGTTACCTACCTGTAATGGGCGTGGCACTCCGGGGGTTCCTTGAATGTGATTGGTTATCGAGATGTCCCTCCTCCCTCCCCCCGAGCCTCCACCCGGCTGGCCCCTCCCCCGCCACACCTTTCCCTCCCTCCCCCTCTCTTCCCCTCCACTCCCCCTCCTCCCTCCCCTCCCCCCCTCTTCCCTCTCCCCTCTTCCCCCTCCCCTCCCCCCTCTTCCCCCTCCCCTCCCCCCTCTTCCCCCTCCCCTCCCCCCTCTTCCCCCATCCCTCCCCCCTCTTCCTTCTCCTTGTCAGCTCTTCGTTTTTCTCCCCCTCCCCCCCTTGGATCTTCTTCCCTCCCTCCCTCCCTCCCCCCTCCCCTTTTCCACCTTTTCGTCAATTCTTAGTTTCTCCCCCTTCTCCCTTCTTCCTCGCTTTCTCCCCTCTCTTCCCTCCTTTTATGGGATCTTCTGCTTTCTCCCCCTTATTTCTTCCTCTATCCTTCCCCTTACTATTCTCTCCCCCCCCATAGATTTCCCTTCTTCCTCCTTCCCCTTCCCCTTACTCTCACCTCCTCCCTCTTCCCCATGAAAGTCCCCCCTCCCCTTTCCCTTACTCCCACTTGCTCCCCCCTCCTCTGAGAAGTCCCCCACCCCCTCCCCCATCCCTACCCCCTCCCCTCCCCTCCTACCATACTCCATCTACCACCCCATCCCCCATCCCCCCAATCCCCTTCCCCCTCCCCTTCCCCGCCCACATCCCCTTCCCCCCGCCCACATCCCCACCCCCACCCACCCCCACCCCGCCCACATCCCCACCCCCACTCCTTGTTTCACACGAAAATCTCATAACAATATTATTGGACACCTAAGATTGATAGGCTCAATGACACTGCTGATCAGCGTTGCCGATAGGCCTATGCCAGGGTCATGTCCGGGGGGGGGGGGCGGAGGGGGCATAAGGTGATAGCGTAGCAAAAGGTCTTGGCACCGATCTCTTATTATCGTCGGAATTACTATCTTTGTGATAGCTTTTATAGTCGTTGAGGGATTTTTGATCTTTCGTTTTACCTATAGTCTTGGAAATTTTCTCTCCATGTGCAATAGGGAATTAATTTTTTTATGTGATTGAGTTTTTTTTTTTTTTTTTTTTTTTTTTCATTCGTTGGTTAATCCCGCACGTAAATTCACACGTTGCATTGTCTGATATTTTCACACGTAAACATCAATTTTGATTCCGCACGTAAAATTGGCTCATGTGGCTTTGTTTACTTGAAATGGAGTATAGTCAGTTTTCATGTGAATTTCTCTTTCTGTATCTTTTTATTTTTTATTTTTTTTCATTCAAGCATGTGAACGTAGATTTTTTTTTTTTTCTTTCATTGTTTTTTTTCATTCTTTTATATATCTCTCTTATTCTCTCTCTTTCTGTCTTTCTCTCTCTCTCTCTCATTCACTCTCTCTCTCTATATATATATATATATATTTCTCAATCTCTCTATCTCTATCTATCTATCTTTCTATCTCTCTATTTTTGTATATATGTGTTTATGTTTCCAATCAACTAACTTCCTTTCTTTCTCGCCTCTTTCTCCCCTCTTTCTCTCCCCTTTCTCGCCTCTTTCTCGCTTTTTTCTCTCCTCTCTCTCTCCTCTTATTCTCCTCTTTCTCTCCTTTTTCTCGCCTTTTTCTCTCCTCTTTCTCCCCTCTTTCTCTCCTCTTTCTCCCCTCTTTCTCTCCTCTTTCTCCCCTCTTTCTCTCCTCTTTCTCCCCTCTTTCTCTCCTCTTTCTCTCCTCTTCCTCGCCTCGTTCACACCTCTTTCTCTCCTCTTTCTCGCCTCTTCTCTCTTTCTCGCCTCTTTCTCCCCTCTTTCTCTTCTCTTTCTCCCCTCTTTCCTCTTTCTCTCCTCTTCCTCGCCTCGTTCACGCCTCTTTTTCTCCTCTTTCTCCCCTATTTCTCTCCTCTTTCTCGCCTCTCTCTCGCTTCTTTCTCTCCTCTTTCTCGCCTCTTCTCTCCTCTTTCTCTCCTCTTTCTCGCCTCTTTCACGCCTCTTTCTCTCCTCTTTCTCGCCTCGTTCACGCCTCTTTCTCGCCTCTCTCTCGCTTCTTTCTCTCCTCTTTCTTGCCTCTTTATCTTCACCTCATCCAATTTTCCTGCATGACATTCGTATCATCTCCTCCTTACTCCCTTCCTTCCTTTTCAATGAGTTATAATCCTTTCCTCTCTCCTTCCTAATTATCCTTATTACTGGTTTATCTTGTTTTTTTCCCCTTCCTCCCCCTCCCCCTTCCTCTTCTTCTTCTCTTTCTTCTTGTTCTTACTCTTCGTCTTTAGTGTTTTTCAGTTCAATGCTTCCTTATTTATTTTCTTTCTTTCTCTCTTTCTTTCTTTGCATTGCCATTTTCATCTTGATTTGCAATAGTATTGTTATCATTATAATAGTTTTTTGTTATTGTTGTTATTTATATCTGTTTCTGTTATCATTACAACGAACATCGTGGATTTCATTAAATTTTTGTTATCATGTTGTAATGTCATTTGTTATCTTTATTCTTATGGTTATTGCAATCACTAATGATATTATTGCTAATACTGTTGTTATCTTATCGTCCTTTATCATCGTTATTGTAATCGTTATCATTATGATTATTTCAGCAATATCATCATCATCGTTATCATTATCACTATTATCATTAGTGTTTTAAATATTATTATCACGTCTATTAATGTTATTAACATCTTTATTATTGTAGAGTTTTTGTTAGCATCGTTATCATAATTAATTGAAGTTTTTGCATTGATGTTAGTAGTAATAATGTAATGCAATATGAAGTGGTAGGAGTAGTAGTAGTAGTAGTAGTAATAGTAGCAGTAGTCGTGGTAGGAGTAGTAGTAGTAGTACCAGTAGTCGTAGTAGTAATAGTAGTAGTAGTATAAGAAGAAGTAGCACAGTCGTAGTAGTAATAGTGTTGGTAGTAGTAATAGCAGCGGTAGTAGTGGTAGAAGCAGCTACTGTAGTCGTGGTAGTAATAGTAACAGCAGTAGTTGTTATTGTTGTTATCATTATTGTTGTGTTTGTTGTTTCTGTATCTCTTTTATTACCTTTAAACAATAATGGAACTCCAAAATATTCTTGATTTCGTTTATACCATTGCCTTTAAGTCTTACAATAAAAAATGTAGCTGTTTACAACCTCAAATCTTTCCAGCTTTAGTTCTGAATACAAGATATAACACCACTAATTTTCAATAAATTGTCACAGGCTGTAATTAAATAATACCCAGTTAACCTGCTCCTCTCCTTTTTTTTTATTGCTATTAAAATCAAGAAAAGACACATACTATTACGAACAACGAAAAAAATATGATTATTGCTATTTTCAAATCTTCTGCTATTATTCCTGCTACGATACCTTCGTCTAATGCTACTGCTACTGTTACTATTACTGCTATTACGATTAGTAAAACAATAATGACATTATTGATGCTGCATCTACTAATACCGAGTTCTTTTGAACATTCAAGTTCAAACAATTGTTCTTCCAAACCCCGTGACTTTTTTTTTTCTAATCTATAG
>NW_028234414.1:43808224-43815724 GCF_977035675.1 Penaeus japonicus | reverse complement strand
GACGGTCGATCTGGTTAAGTTATAGGAGTCGCAGCTGTTGGAATAGGATTTTTTTTTTTTTTTTTCGATTTTTTTCGATTTTTTTTTTTTTTTTTTTTTTTTTTTTTTTTGTATCTACTCTATGTAATAAGGGAGTGAATTATATAACACAGGTTAATGTGATTTATTAAGGGTGAAATGGAGTATTTCTCACGACGGGGAAGTGTTTTTTTCTTTTCTTTCTTTTTCTTTCTTTTTTTTTGTATCGAAGCTTCGAAAATTGCTTCTGTGTTTATAAGTATTTCCTCTCAATCCAAAAAAAAAAAGAAGGAAACTACGATATGAATAACAGAAGCCAAAAATAAGCATCCTAACCCTTTTTTTTTCTTTTAAATCTACATCGATATATCTATTTCACATCCAAAAACAGACAGCTTCCGAAGCCTCGTGAATCCCGGGCGCTCCGAACCTCCGAACCTCCGGTGATTCGCCTCGTAGGTTCCACTCTCGTCTCGCTTTATTCATCATGAACCCTTGACAGCCAAAATGAGGTTAATTCAAGCCACTGTGACAGGGAATGGACAATATATTTAGGGCTGGACCTTCAATAATACTCTGTACTTAGTCATTGCGTGTTTCACCAACTCGGGGCGTAGAGGGAGAGAGAAAGAAAGAAAAAAAAAAGAAAAAAAAAAGGCGACGAAGAAATATGAAAACGCTTTGATGTTTAACGGCGCAAGTATAGGTTTTAGCACCGAAGTATTTTCCCGTAATTCGCAATGTGTCACTGAACAATTTAACAATCTGAGAATTATTATTATTTCTCTTTTTTTTTATACTCCTTACTGCTTCTTCCTCTCCCTTGTTCGTACCTTTGATGAATCAGAGAAACAGGAGCTCAAGAGAAGAGAAAGGGGAAGGACGAGCGCAAACGTAAATCTCAGCTCGCTGGAATCATCATGGCATGTCTTCTTCGCCGTTCTTCCGCAACATTCCTCACCCGAGGCCTTTCAACATGCTACATTAATCTGGCCTTTTCTTGAGCCGCCGACCTCATTATAGCGTCTGAATTCCTCCACTAGAGGTGTGTGTGTGGCTGGTGTCTCTCTCTCTCTCTTTCTCTTTCTCTCTCTCTCTTTCTTTCTCTCTCTTTCTTTCTCTCTTTCTCTTTCTTTCTCTCTCTTTCTTTCTTTCTCTCTCTTTCTTTCTCTCTCTCTCTCTCTCTCTCTCTCTCTCTCTCTCTCTCTCTCTCTCTCTCTCTCTCTCTCTCCTCTCCTCTCTCTTCTCTCTCTTTTCTTTCTCTCTCTCTCTCTCTCTCTCTGTCTCTCTCTCTCTCTCTTCTCTCTTCTCTATCTCCTTCTTCTCTCCTCTCCTCCTCTCTCTCTCTCGCGCTCTCTCGTTTTCTTTCTCTCTCTCTCTCTCTCTCTCTCTCTTTCTTTCTCTCTCTTTCTTTCTCTCTCTCTCTCTCTCGTTCTCTCTCTCTCTCTCTTTCTCTCTCTCTATTTCTCTCTCTCTCTCTCTCTCTCTCTTTCTTTCTCTCTCTCTCTTTCCTGTCTTTCCGATCGGTTTAAAACAATAACAACAATTAGGGCAACATTGATGATAATAATAATAACAATAATAAAAATGATAATAATAATAATAATAATTCTAAGCTGTTGGAACAAATAGTAGTGTGATTTTATTCTCCTAAAAAGAAAATGTTTTTTAGGCTCGTTGATCCGACGCGCATGGAACCATCCCTCAGGACGGGGTGTCATGGCGGACTACCCTGCCGCTCCCGATGTCACATTACTCACCATGACTGGCCTGACTCACTCATTTAAAATCAACCGTCAGCAGTATTATCGTCGCGTGTGTCTTTTCTATCCCGCCACGAGAAGAAAGAGCGAGGGTGTCTCTTGTTTGAGTTTTGTTTGCCCGTCTGCCAGGCTGTTTGTTCGTCTGTCTTCGTGAAATATCCCCTTTGGAGACTTGATTTTGAATGCGCGGAGAAAGAGAGAGAAAGAGAGACAGACAGACAGACTGACGTTGCGCTTTTGAGTGGTCGTTTGTTTAGGAAAACGACCCTCTTCATTTGAGGTTTCGTTACTAACTGTTAACCGACTGGATTCGATGTATTTTCTCTCCTCCTTTTTTTCTTTCTCTCTCTCTCTCTCTCTCTCTCTCTCTCTCTCTCTTTTACTCTCTCTCTCTCTCTCTCTCTCTCTCTCTCTCTCTCTCTCTACCTGTAGTACGTAGGGGCGTCAAACAATAGACTCGAAATGAGCCTCTTACGCTCTCGACCCACCGCGGGAGATAAAAAGAGCAAGCACCTTATAAGATCGGAACCAATCGGCATCACAGTACGAACGAAAGAGATCCGGCATCGGCATTGTACGGGGGAGTTCCACACCCACCTCGGCAAAATTATACCCAGTGCATATCCTTGTCAAGACCACTCTGCCCTTAGTCATAACAAGGTCTGAAAACGCCATCCCAGCTTAACGGAGCTAATCACATGCCTTCAGGAGAGATGGACACACCATTCTGCCATAGTCGAGAAGGGATGGCCCGCCATGACTGCTCGAAACTCCGGTTAGAAGTGAGTCCCTGTTGTGGTGGAGCCTGCTTAGTGAAGTATGATTTAGTTCGTCCTTTGGCGGACATAAGGGGCATGGAGGGGTGTGTAGTCTTCTGATCCCCTCTGCTTCTGCTTGATCTCTCTCTGTCTCTGTCTGTCTTTCTCAATCTCTCTCTCTATCTATCTATTTCTATATCTATCTCTATCTCTATCTCTCTCTCTCAATCTCTCTTTCTCTGTCTCTCTCCCTCCCTCCCTCTCCCCCTATCTCCCTGTCTCCTTGCCTCCCTCTCTGTCTCTCTCCCCTACCCTCCCTTCTTCCCCCTCTCTCTCTCTCTCTCTCTCTCCCTCTCTCCCTCTCTCCCTCCCTCCCTCCCTCTCCCCCTATCACCCCCTATCTTCCTGTCTCCTTGCCTCCCTCCCTCCCTCCTCCCCTCCCTCTCCCTTCCATCTCCCGTCTACCTACCCGACCACAAACTGCACGAAAGTCGGAGTTCAGTGTCGGATCCAGTAAATCCACGCCATCGTCCAGAGCCTCGTGGTTCCGTGGCCACGCTGGGCGGGGAACTTCCATAAAGCTCAGAGAATCGTTGTGGATAATGGTCAAGTGTCCATGATGGCCGGAGTCTGTAATAAGCAGGATTATGCAGCCCCTCAGCGGTGGTGGTGGTGGTGGTGGGCGGCCCTTACATGGGCGCCGCATCAACAAAAAGGAGGAAGGAAAGAAAGAAAAAAAAATGTGTAGAAAAATCGAGGATGCAGCCTGAAGTAAAATGACTTTGTTGAAGAACTATGGGGAAACTAAGTAAAGTTAACAATTATGGTAACGTCACATTACAAAAGTAACATTATCTGTGTTTAAAGTGATAAAAAAAACAATAGCAAGGGGTGATTATTTGGTTTAATCGCGGTAGGTAAATCGGTATTCGCTTTGAGACTGAAGAGTAAACACGTACTGACGCCTTAAACACTATCTCAGGCCAGCGAATAGCGACTCGGCGAATTTTTATTATATTAGATAATGAAATATCGTGACTTCCTGTATTTTACTTAACGGACTTTATTTTATCTTTATTTCTTTATTATTTATTTATTTTTATTTTTATTGTATTAGCTGTAACAGCAGCCTTATAACATTTTTTTTTTTAAGAATAACCTAAAAGGTGTCAAACTTATGGTCATGATAATTTCAAATGAACAGATGCCAGAGAGAGAGAGAGAGAGAGACAGACAGACAGAGAGAGAGGGGGGGGAGAGACAAACAGACAGACAGAGAGAGAGACAGACAGAGACAGAGACAGAGAGAGAAAGAGAAAAAGAGAAGCAGACAAACCGACATAAAGCATGAGAGAAATAGCTACGAGAAGAAATATTCCGTAAACATTCAAATCCTCATACAATACAAACGTCCCGAGTCAAGAACATTCTCATGACAGTCCCGGGGACAAAGTAACCATGAAGACTATCCTCAAATCGAAAAAAAACAAAAAAACTCTAGAAGCAAAGTAGGAGAGCGAAAGGACTTAACTGAAGAAAAGTTCGCTTCTTAATCTTTGGTTCGCCGTAGGATCATCCAGGTACTTTTTCTAAGCATCCTTCCTCGTTGCAGATTATACGTGCTTTGCACATGAGGTTGATGAAGCAATGCAGTCTTTACGCTTTGACTTTTTTTTTTCTTTTTTTTTCTTTTTTCTTTTTTTTTTGTGTGTGTGTGTGCGTGAGTGTACGTGTGTGTGTGTGTGAGCGTATGTGTTTGTGTGTGTGTAAGTGTGTGTGTATGTACGTGTGAGTGTACGTGTGCGTGAGTGTGTGTGTGCGTGTACGTGTCTGTCTGTATGTATGTCTGTCAGTCTGTATTTATGTATGTATGTACGTGTGTGCGATTCTCGGTACAACTCAGCAAAGGTGCGACATGAGTAAGCACACACACACACACACACACACACACAAATACAGCCCACTGAGTCTTTTGTAAAAATCGAAATCGGTGTCCAGCTGCTAGACATCGCCACACACACACACACACACCCATGGGTTCTGGGACGATCCCGCTGAGCGAAGGATTCTGGCATTTCCTCTACGGGTGATGTCGTTCTGTCATCGTGTTTTATCATTTATCTTTGGCACTGTCTATCTACCTATCTGTCTCTCTTTCAAGTTTATTTTCTTTCTTTTTTTTCTCTCTCTTTCTTCTTGTTTGTCTTTTTTTTCTTTCTTTCTCTCCTTCCGCCTCTCCCTCTATATTTTCTTTGGTCTCATTCTTACGTTCTCATTTTCTCTCTCTCTCTTCCTCTCTTTCTCTCTCTCTTTCTCTCTCTCTTTCTCTCTCTCTCTCTCTCTCTCTTTCCCCATCTCTCTCTCTCTCTCTCTCTCTCTCTCTCTCTCTCTCTCTCTTCCCTCTCTTCTTTCCTTCTCTCTCTTTACCTTCTCTCTCCTTTCTCTCTCTCTCTCTTTCTTTCTCTCTCTTTCCTCTTTCTTTTCCTCACCTCTCCTCTTCTCTCTCTCACTCTCCCTCTCTCTCTCTCCCTCCTCTCTCTCTCTCTCTCTCTCTCTCTCTCTCTCTCCCTCTCCCTCTCCTCTCTTTCCCTACCTCTCCCTCTCTCTCTCTCTCTCTCTCTCTCTCTCTCTCTCTCTCTCTCTCTCTCTCTCTCTCTCTCTCTCTCTCTCTCTCTCTCTCTCACTCTCTCCCTCCCTCCTCTGTTTCCCTCTCTCTCTCCCTCTCTCTCTCTCTCTCCCTCCCTCCTCTGTTTCCCTCTCTCTCTCCACCCCTCCATTCCCCATCTCAAAGACACCCAAAAAAAAATCTGAGGGAAAGATAAGTCCTTAAGTTAGAAGTGAAAAAAAATAAAAATAAATAAATAAATAAAGGGAGAACACACCTGCCTAGAACAGCCATGACTTGTTAACATTCCGGCGCGACTTCACTGCTTACGTTTCGCTCTGAGGCGTGACCGTTCGATTATGCTAATTTGTATCTACGTCTAACCGCTGACGGTGCCCTGGCATGGTCTGGGGCATGGGGGGGGGGACGGAGGGGGGCGGGGGGTGAAAGGAGTGTAGGGGGAAAGAAAGAGCGAGAGGGAGAGAGAGAGAGAGGGGGTAGGGAGGGAGAAGGGGACAGGGGGGAATGAGAGAGGGTTGGGAGAGAGAGAAGGAATGAGAGAGGGGGGGCAGAGGGAGAGAGAGGAGGGAGAGAGAGAGAGAGAGAGAGAGAGAGAGAGAGAGAGAGAGAGAGAAAGAAAATAAAATAAAGAGAAATAGAGAGAAAAAGAGAGATAGATTGATAGATAGATAGGTAGAGAGAGAGAGAGAGAGAGAGAGAGAGAGAGAGAGAGAGAGAGAGAGAGAGAGAGAGAGAGACAGACAAACGTATATAAAAAGACGCCCACACTAACACAGAGACAGAGACAAACAAAGAAAGGGGAGACAGATATACTATTAGAGAGCAAAAGAGAAAGAACTCGAAGACAAAAAGAGAAGTGGAAATAACACAACTAAAGAGACACTAATCTAACCACCCCAAACCAGCAAGCGCCTTAACTACCTAAACAACCAGTACTACCACCTAACGACACCTAACCTAACTACCAAAAGCCACCTAACAGCCGCCCATTACAACCAAACCGAAACCACCCACTTAACCAAGAAAGTCAGAGGGTTCAAACTGTACTAATTAGTAATTCTACACCGTTTATAGCCGCCATTAAAATCCTCACAGCCTATGATACGACAGAGGGGGGGGATGGGGTTAGGGAGGGACGGGGAGGGGGGGGTGGAGATGATGGGGTAGGTGAGAGGGGGGTGAGGGTGTAATGGGGAGGGGGGGGTTGGTGAGGGTGTGATGGGGAGGGGGGTTGTTGAGGGTGTAATGGGGAGGGGGTGGGGGTGAGGGGGGTGAGGGTGTAATGGGAGGAAGAGGTTGTAGGGGGGTTAGGGATGAGGGATGGAGGGAGAGAGGGGGGAGGGAGGAGGGAGAAAGCAACGTTTAGAATAAATGCGGAGCTTTGTCCAAAATTATGACTTTTCGTTGGGGGGGTTTCAGGGGAGGGGGGGAGGGAGGGGATGAGGGGTCTATTTGAGCCTATGAGGGAGATATGGTTCAGTTCGTCCTTTGGGGGAGATGAGGCAAGGGGAAGGGGGGGGGGGGGGCGTATTCCTTTCCTTAGTTCTTGATTCTCTATTTCTCCCTCTCTGCCCTCACCCTTTTTTTCTCTCATTCTTACTCACCAATATCTCCCTCTCTTTATCTCCCTCACTCTTCCTCTTCCGCTCTCTTCCACCCTCCCTCCTTCTTCCTCTCCCTCCCTCCCTTTTCCTCGCCCTTTCCCTCCCTCTCTCTCTCTCCCTTATCCCTAACCCCCTGCAACCTCTCCCTCTATTACACACTTCCTCTCTGCATCTCCCTCCCTCTCCCTCTCCCTCTC
Source organism: Penaeus japonicus (assembly GCF_977035675.1). Taxonomy (NCBI): domain Eukaryota; kingdom Metazoa; phylum Arthropoda; class Malacostraca; order Decapoda; family Penaeidae; genus Penaeus; species Penaeus japonicus. The sequence goes on along the minus strand of NW_028234414.1, from coordinate 43,808,758 downwards.
CCTCTCCCACTCCCACTCCCTCACTCCCACCTTCACCCTCTCCCTCACTCCCACCCTCACCCTCTCCCTCCCCTCACTGCCATCCCCCCCCTCCCCACCAACTCACTCTTGCCGAGAAACGAAGGAAAAATCCTCAACGTCTCGAAGGTTTTTTTTTTTTTTTTTTTTTTTTTTTTTTTTTTTTTTTTTTTTTTTTTTTTTTTTTCTTTTTTTTTTTTTTTTTGTCTTCCTTGATTTGTGGCTTCCTGCAGCGCCATTTAGCTATTTTTCTATGCCAGCTGTTTAAGGATTTCATGAATAAATCCCAAAAGCGAACGAAAGGAACAGGACAAACAGCAAAGAAGTAGAAAAAAAAGTGGAGGTCGGAGGATCTTCATCTTATTCTTGTTTATTTATTTTTTATTTTTTTTTACCAGGTCGTATTTAAAAAAAGGGAAGAAGCGATGGGAAAGATTTTTTTTAAAGAAGGGAAAAAACAGAAAGAGAGAGAGAGAGAGAGAGAGAGAGAGAGAGAGAGAGAGAGAGAGAGAGAGA
>NW_028234414.1:43793224-43798224 GCF_977035675.1 Penaeus japonicus | reverse complement strand
ATCCATCGTATTTTTCTCGACAGCGGTAACGGAAGCTGCTCGCGAGACAAATGACTTTAAAATGACTAATTAAGGACATGTAATGATCGTCTGAGTCACACGTGGAAGTCATTTGGCCGGCGGGTGGGAGGAGAGGGGTGGGTGAGAGGAGGGAGGTTGGGAGAGAAGAGGAGTGAGGGTGATGGGTGAGGGGGAGAAGGAGGAGGGAGGAGGAAAGGGGAGGAGGGGAAAGGGGATGAGAGGTGAAGACGAGTGAGGAGAGAGGGTGAGGGGGAGGAGGAGAGGAGGAGAGAGGTTTTGGGTGGAAGAAGGGAGGAGGAAAGGGGAGAGGGGGAGGAAGGGAGGAGAGGGGAAGAAGGGAGGAAAGGGGAGAGGAGAGAGGGGGAGGGGGAGGAGAGGGGGAGGGGGAGGAAGGGGGGAGAGAGGTTGAGGGGGAGGAAGGGAGGAGGAGAGAGGGTGAGGGGGAGGAGAGGGGAGAGGTTGAGGGGGAGGAAAGGGGAGAGGAGAGAGGAAATACATTACTTGCTTAAATATTAGCCGCCTAACGCCCTACTACCCCTATCCTTTTCTCTGAGGATATAGCGTGTGGTTTGTGGATGGTGGATGGGTGGTGTTGTTGGTGGTTTGGTGTGGGGTTTGGTTAGGGTGGAGGAAGGGGGGAGGAGGAAAGGGGAGAGGAGAGAGGCTGAGGGTGGAGGAAGGGGGGAGGAGGAAAGGGGAGAGGAGAGAGGCTGAGGGTGGAGGAAGGGGGGAGGAGGAAAGGGGAGAGGGGAGAGGAGAGGGGTTGTGGGGGAGAAAGGGAGGAGGAGGAGGAGGAGGAGGTGGTGGTGGTGGTGAAGGAGGTAGGGGAGAAAAGGAAGGAACAAAAAGGAGAAGGAGAAGGAGGAAGAGGAGAAGATGCGAGGAGGAGAGAAAAGGAAGAAATAAGACAAGAAGGAGGAGGAGGAGGAGAAAAAGAATAAGAGTGATAAGTCGGAATGACGGGGAAAACAAAGAGAGGAAGGGAAAGAGGGAGGAATAAGAAAAAAAGGAGTAGGAAATACGAGAGGAAAGATGAAAGAGAAGAAAAAATAACGATAAAAAAAACGGGAGGAATAAGGAGAAGAGGAGGAGGAGGAGAACCAGAGGGGAAATAAGAGAGGGGAGAACGAGAGAAGGGAAAGAGGGAGGTTGCCAATTACGATTTTATGTCCCCTCATTTTGGCCCGTGATTCACCAGTCCCTTTGGAGTACACTTAAAAAAAAAAAAAAAAAAAAAAAAAACGAAAAAAACACGAAAAAAAAAATCGTCACACTAAACCCAACCTCCAACCACAGACGCATTTAAACCTCCCCTTCCCCCCCTTTTCCCCTCCCCCTTTCACCCCTCCCCCTTTAAGAAAAGAAAAAAAAAAAGTTGAATTTACTGAAGTGCAAAACAGCCCAGATAATTATTTCCCGGAGTCAACACGGCTATTTAATCTCACTCATCGGAATGTGATGGTTGCTATTGCCATGAATAATGCTCTCTAAGGTAGAATGATTTATCTCCATACATATATATTCACTTTTTCTGTACTTGTGACGGATTCTTAATCTTAATCATTCATAATTCTTAGAAGTTGGATGAGTCTTGTTGTATTTTATTTGATATTTACTTTTGGTTGAATGAATAATCGTGTGATCATTTATTATTGTCGGATAATATATATTTTCTTAAACATAAAGGCCATTACTAATGTGTAACCTTAGTACCATTTTACCTGACCCTTATATATAGTATATATTTATATATATATATATTATATATTATATATTATATATATATATATATAATCAGCTAGTTTTTTTTTTTTTTTTTTTTTTTTTTTTTTTTTTTTTTTCTTTCTTTCTTTCTTTCTTTCTTTCTGTCTTCCTTTTTTTCTTTTTTTGGGGGGGGGGCGCATATCTGCCGTCACATCATATATTGTTTGATGTGGTTAGTGAGTGACAAGGCGTGTTTACCTGCCGCCTCATGTTGATCATCGGGGTGGGTGGGGTGGGGGGTTTTTGTATAGTACGTAGGGGAGGGGTATAACGGCAGTGCTAGTATCTTCCCTTCTCCCTCTTGCCTTAGCCCTTTTATGTCTCTCTCTCTCTCTCTCTTTCTTTGAGTCATTTACTTTCTTTTTCTCTCTCTCTCTTTCTGTCATTCTCTCTCTCTCTCTCTCTATCTCTATATCTATCTATCTATTTGGCTGTCTGTATGTCTGTCTATTCATTCATCTGTCTATCTGTCTGTCTGTTTACCTATCTATTTATTTGTCTGCCTTTCTATCTATAGTTCTCCATCTCTCTCCTCTCTCTCTTCCTCTCTTTCTCTCTCCCTCTCTCCCTCCCCCCCCCCCCCCCCCCCCCTCCCCCTCTCTCTCCCCCCCTCCCCCCCCCCCCCCCCCTCTCTCTCTCTCTCTCTCTCTCTCTCTCTCTCTCTCTCTCTCTCTCTCTCTCTCTCTCTCTCTCTCTCCCTCCCCCCCCCTCTTTCCCTCTCCCTCTCTCTCTCTCCCTCCCTCCCTCCCTCAATCCCTCACTCCCTCCCTCCCTCCCTCCCTCCCTCCCTCCCTCCCTCCCTCTCGCTCTCTCTCATTTTCCCTCTTTCTCTCATTCATACCTCCTAAACTCATGTTTCTCCTGTTATTACATTATTCATTCTGCCATATTTCCCTCTCCTGACTTTATTTCCGTTTCTCAAACACAAATGGAGAGGATCAACATCAAAAGAGGAGGAGAAGAAGAAGAAGAAGAAGAAAAAGAAGATAAACGAGACATAGAATAATGATGATAACAATGGCAATATTAATGGTACTGATGATAATTATTATAATGCTGATGGTGGTGATGATGATAATGATGTTGAAATTAATGGTGATGATGATAATAATGGTAATAATACTGATGCAGATAATAATAACCATAAAAATGAAAAGTGTTACTAATGATATTAGAATGATAATGATAAGTCGTAGTAGTAGTAGCAATAGTAATTAAGATGATGATAAAAGTGATAATGATGATGATAATGATAATAATGATAAGGACAGCAACAATAATAATGATAATAATAACAATGATAATAATGATAGCAACAAAAACAACGATAATAGTCATAATAAAGACAGCAACAAGGATAATGATAATAATAATAATAATAACGATAATAACATAAACAATAACAATCCACATAAGAACAGAAAGACAATCAACAACATAATCAAAAACAAGAACAGAGACCACTCGTAGACCACTCATTCACCCGTGCCATCCACGTCATGCAGAAATCATGAACAGTATCTTGAACAAAAAAGAAGAAGGGGTTAATGGTGACAAATTATCGCGTTGTTTATCGTAGAGGAAAATCAGTAATTGAAATAGACGATGGTGAGAGATAGGGGGATGGTCATGCTAGTGGGGGGGAGGGGAGGGGAGGGGGAGGGGGTTGGATTTGATCGAATCCACATGCGTTTGTAGAGTGGAGTGGATTCATTATTGGGGGTATGTGGAGGGTTGGGTTGGTGGGTGGATGGGTGTGGGTGGGGGAGTGTGTAGGGGGGTGGGTGGGGGTTAAGTGGAGTGGGATGTGGGTGGGGGGTGTGTTGAGTGGGGTGGAGGTGGAAGAGCGTGGGAGGTGCTTGGGGTGGGGTGGGGGTGGGTGGTGTATGGGTGTGGGTAAATATGTGGGGGTGGGTGAGTGGGGGTATATATGTGTGTGTGTTTGTGTACGCGCGTGTGTGTGTGTGTGTGTGTGTTTGTATGTGTTTGTGTACGTGAATGTGTAAGGGGGTATGTATACGTGTATGAATGTGTTTGTGTGTGTGTGTGTGCGTGTACGTGTGTGTGTGTGTGTGTGTGTGTGTGTGTGTGTGTGTGTGTGTGTACGTGTGTGTGTATGTGTGTGTGTCCAAAAGAGTCTGTCTTTCATCTGACAGGTACAATGTTTGTCTAGCTGTTTGTTTATCATGCCTAGCTTTCTAATTGCTGTGCTCGCCGGTCTCTGTGTTTCTGGCTGTCTCGAAAAGCATCTGAGATAATCTGTCTATCTTCAGATAAAATGTTCCCTCTTCTTTTCTTTCTCTCTCTCTCTCATTTTTCTCATTCTCTCTCTCTCTCTCTTAGTGTGTGTGTGTGTTTTTTTCTTTTCTTTTCTTTTCTTTTTCTTATTCTATTATCTCTTTCTGTCGTATTTTATTTTCTATCCTCTCTCTCTCTTTCTCTCACTCTCTCTCTCTCTATTTCTCTTTCTCTCTTTCTCTCTCTCTCTCTCTCTCTCTCTCTCTCTCTCTCTCTCTCTCTCTCTCTCTCTCCTCCCTTTTCTTCCTTCTTCATTCTCTCTCTCTCTCTCTCTCTCTCTCTCTCTCTCTCTCTCTCTCTCTCTCTCTCTCTCTCTCTCTCTCTCTCTCTCTCTCTCTCATTCATATGGTTCATTTACACATTGTAATGGCCATACGTCAATCATTTTGAAATCTGTGATCGTAGATTTTTATATTGATTCAGATAATGACAACATTACTATCCTCACTGTAATGATGATGATGATGATAGTGAGTAATTATATACAAAGTGATAATTAGAATGGATTCCTTATCTATAATGTATAAATTCTATACATTTATAATAGGATCTGATACCTTTGTTCATGAATACATTGCTAATGCACGCAGCAAAATATTCCTCTCTGCAAACAATGGCTCGCATTTTAAAGATTTAATCATCTTGATATCCTCATCCAAGCATGGCCCAGTAATAAAGATCCCAAAGAAACATGTATGGGGGGGTGGGGGGGGGGGGGGGGGGGGGGGGGGGGGGGGGGGGGGGTGGGGGGGGGGGGGGGGGGGGGGGGGGGGGGGGGGGGGGGGGGGGGGGGACACAAAGCAAGCAATTTTTAATGGTTAGCAAGTATTAGAATTGTCTACTAGCCACACTTTAAACGCATTATGCACGCTTTTAAAGGCGCGTTGATATATCTTACTACGTTACGCATTCCTGAG
>NW_028234414.1:43787994-43793124 GCF_977035675.1 Penaeus japonicus | reverse complement strand
TGTCTCTAAGCTACACACACACACACAGGCGAGTGCCAGTATAGACTAGACACAAAATGGATTTGACAGATGGCGGCATCTTACATACATTCTTCCCAACGACTTTGCCTTTTTAGTGTGATAACCGACCCCTTTATCAGGTTCCAGGATCTGAACGAAAGGCTGGAAGACTCAATGTTAGCAAATCAACATTGTGGAGAGAAGGAGAGTGAGGATGATATTCATAAGGCTGTTGGCAAGTTGATTTTACTTCTTTTTTTCTGTATCTATATCTGTCTCTTTCTGTTTGTCTCTATCTGTTTGTCTGTCTGTTTGTCTCTGTTTGTCTGTCTGTCTGTCTGTCTGTCTATCTCTTTCTCTCTCTCTCTCTCTCTCTCTCTCTCTCTCTCTCTCTTCGATATCTCTCCTATTATATATAAAATAATATAATGACGTAATTATAATTAAATTTATATATATATAATATTATATATATTATATTAGGTGGGTGGGTGTGTGTGTGTGTGTGGTGTGGTGTGTGTGTGTTGTGTGTGTGGGTGTGTGTGTTTGGTGTGTGTGTTGGGGGTGATATGTGTGTATATGCTATATATAGATTTTATATTTTGTATTTATATTATATATAGTATTATATATATATATATATATATATATATATACATGCATATATATGTACACACACACATGCACACACACACACACACACACACACACTCACTCTCTGCATTTCTCTCTCTCTCTGCCTCTCTCTCTGGAAAAAAAAAATAGCTGAGTGAGAAAGAATTAGGATTCGTAGAACTAAAGAGGATGGGGGAATAGAGGAAATAGAAAATGAGACGAATTAGCAATTATAGAAATAAGGAGGAGGAGGAGGAGGAGGAGGGGGATAGGGGGTGTAAGGAAGAGGAAGAGGGACAGAAGTGGGGTGGCTTAGCTGGCTTAGCTGGAGAGGAGAATTTTCACACGGTGCCAACACCCATTAGGAGAAGACAAGCTTTTACAAAAACAATTTACATGTCTTTAACGTTTCGTCTGAGGTGGTTTCTGGCCGCTCCCACACCCCAGCTGTGAGGAGGGGAGGGGGGGTAAGGGGGGTAGTGGGCATGGGGGTATGGAGGGTAAAGGGAAGGGGGGGTGGAGGGGAGGGGGATGTGGGAGCTCTATGAATATGCTAGACGGTGGTAGGTTCCAGCCTTGGGAATACATTACTAATACCCACCCTCTTTATACCCTCACCAACCCACCAACCCACCCACTCACCTTCACCTCCCAACACCCTAAACTAGAAGCCCACTCAACCCACCTGCCGCCCAAACCCACACATCCAGCCATACCCACTCACCAAAAAAAAAAAAAAAAAAAAAAAAACATCCCATTTTAGCCCACCCTAACCCACCCTAACCGACCAACCCACCTCACCAAGACCCACCCACGCGACTCTCCCCCCCCCCCACCCACCCAAACCGAATTCCCAAACCCACCCACATAACCGTACCTTCATTAAACTTCAAATTGCCGTTTTATGAAAGAAAAAAAATCAAGGAACTTCAAGGAGATTAGCCAAGACGTAGGAGTGACTAAGGTATAACTTCAAGCACAGAGTTTGGGAACCTTGTATGGAATGTTTGTGTGGGAGAATGAGGGGAGAGAGGGGCGGGGGGGAAATAGATAGAAAGGTTGAGAGAGAAAGATGGGTATGAGAAGTGGGGGTGGGGGGGTGGGGGGCAGGGAGAGACAGAGGGAGAGATTGACAGACAGAGAGGGTGGCGGGAGGAAAAAAGGGAGGGATGGTGGGAGAGAAAGAGTAGAGAGAGGGAGAGAGGAAGAGAGGGATTCGGAAGGAGAAGATGAATAGGGAGAGGGAGAGACAAGAGTGGGGGGAGGAAAAAAGAAGGAGTCGTGGAGAGAATGGAGAGAGAGAGGTAGAGGGAGAGGAGAGGAGAAGATGAATAGAGGAGAGAATAAAGAAAAAACAAGAGATATGAGAGAGAATGAGAGAGAGAAAACAAGAGAAGAAAGAGGAGGGGATAATTGGAAGAGAAGAAGAGGGAGAGAGAGAGAGAAGAGAAGTAGAGAAAAGAGGAGAGAGTAGAGAGTAGAGAAGAGAGAGAGAGAAGATAGAGAGAATTAGAGTGATTATAAATATATATATAATATATATATTTTATATATATATTTTATATTTTTATATATATATTTAGATAGATAGAGAGAGAGACCTGAGAGAGAGAGAGAGAAGGAGAGAGTAGGATGTGAGAGAGAGAAAGAGAAGAGAGAGAGAGAGAGAGAAAGAGAGAAGAAGGAGAGGGAGGGGGGGTGGAGAGAGGAGAAGAAAATAGAGAAAAGAAAGAAAAAGAAATGAGACCGTCCGAAAGAAGAGATTAGAGAGTAAATAAGAGAAAATGAAAAGAAAGAGAAAGTAGAGAGAGAGAGAGAGAGAGAAAGAAAGAGAGAGAGAGAGAGAGAAAGAAAGAGAGAGAGAAAAAAGAAAGAAAGAGAGAGAGACCGAGAGAATTAGTCCAACAGAACGACCTACGATTCTGATACAAATGATTCATGGCTTAAAGCATCCCTTTCTATAAAAGATCCTGACATACAATAGAAGGAAAATCCATCACCGAGAACCCATTCATTTGAAAAAAAAAAATACAATTTGCCTGCGATAGACCTTAAGCTATTTTTCCCCGTCTCGCTTCGTTACCCAACTATTTGTTGACATAAGGTTCGGCATCCCACTCACACCCTCCCCTCCCCTCCTTCCTCATACCCCCCCTTTACCTCCTCTCCTCCCCCTCCCCCCCCACTAACGACACACACACGTCACTCCCTACCCCCACCCACTCCACCCCTACCCCTACCCCTACCCCTCCGCCAGTCTGGTTTTCCCATTTGATTTCGTATTTTAAAAAATGATAATAATAAAAAAATAAAAAAAAATAAAAAATAAAAAAATAAATAAATAAATAAAAAGTATTTAAAAAAGAAAAAACATGGTTTTCCCATTTGATTTCGTATTTTAAAAAAATCCCAAAATCTCTCTTTGCTATAGAGAAAACAAGCGAGGAATCCAAGCGCGGGATGAAAGAGAGATCTAATGCCGTGTCCAGCGTCGGGACTGGCAGAGAATAGGATCGTGACAGGTCGTGAAAAGCGTGCTGGATCCCCCTTTTGTATGCGCGATGCTCATCTCTTTCGCCCGTAGGCTCCGAATCGCACTAAATGATGCGATCGTTTATCTTTGCCCGCCTGAATGGCATCCGTGGCGTTTGGTGACGCTCATTTCGAGACTCTATAGATACCAGGAGAGATCGGGGATGGATGACGGATTAATGACTCTATCATTACCTTCCCATTAGTTCCCTCTGTCGTAATCCTTAAACACTCACTCCCTCACTCCCTCTCCTCACTCGCTCCCTCCCTCCTTTCTCTCCTTTCTCTCCTCTCCCTCCTTTTCCTCCTTTCCTTCCTCCTTTCTCTGCTTTCCCTCCTTTCCTTCCCTCCTTTCCTTCCTCATTTCTCTCCTTTTCCTCCTTTCTCTCCTTTCCCTCCTTTCCTTCCCTCATTTCTCTCCTCTCCCTCCCTCACTCCCTCTCTTCCCTTCCTCATTTCTCTCCTTTTCCTTTCTCGCCCTTCCTTCTCTCCTCTCCCTCCTTTTCCTCCTTTCCTTCCTCCTTTCTCTGCTTTCCCTCCTTTCCTTCCCTCCTTTCCTTCCTCATTTCTCTCCTTTTCCTCCTTTCTCTCCTTTCCCTCCTTTCCTTCCCTCATTTCTCTCCTCTCCCTCCCTCACTCCCTCTCTTCCCTTCCTCATTTCTCTCCTTTCCCTCCCCTCCCTCCCTTCTCTCCCTCCCTCACTCCCTCTCTTCCCTTCCTCCTTTCTCTCCTTTCCTTCCTTTCCTTCGCTCCTTTCTCTCCTCTCCCTCCCCTCCCTCCCTTCACTCCATCCCTCACTCCCTCTCTTCCCTTCCTCCTTTCTCTCCTTTCCTTCCTTTCCTTCGCTCCTTTCTCTCCTCTCCCTCCCCTCCCTCCCTTCACTCCATCCCTCACTCCCTCTCTTCCCTTCCTCCTTTCTCTCCTTTTCCTCCTTTCCTTCCCTCCTTTCTCTACTCTCCCTCCCTCCCTCCCTTCTCTCCCTCCCTCGCTCCCTCTCTTCCCTCCCTCCATTATCTCCTTTCTCTCCTTTCCTTCCCTCCCTTCACTCCCTCCCTCACTCCCTCCTTTCTTCTCCTACATTATCGCCCCTCTCCCTCCTCCTCCCTCTCCACACTCTCCCCTCTCAACTCTCACTTTTCCTCCTTTTTCCTTCCCTCCCTTCACTCCCTCCCTCACTCCCTCCTTTCTCTCCCTCCTTTCTCTCCTTTCCCTCCTTTCCTTCCTCCTTTCTCTCCTCTCCCTCCCTCACTCCCTTCTCTCCCTCCCTCACTCCCTCTCTTCCCTTCCTCCTTTCTCTCCTTTCCCTCCCTTCCTTCCCTTACTCCTCCCACTCTTACTCGGTGCTTTACCCTTTCTCCTTTCGAAATAAAGTAGCTAAAGAGCTTCAACTGCTTTGGGGGGAAAAAGGGGGGAATTGAATCGTCTTTAAGATGGACTCGTGATTGCATGGATGGCTGAGCACACGTTTTCTCTCTTCTCTTCGTTTGTTTTCTTTCTTTCTCTCTCTCTCTTCATACTTCTCTCTCCCTTCTATCCCTCCTACACCCTCCCTCCCCTTTCCTACGCCTTTCCCCCCCCCTCCCCTTCCTGTCACCCTCCCATAACCTTCCCTCCCCCTTAACTCCCCCTTTTTTCAAACGTGTCACGTGACAGGAGGGCGTGGTCGCGTCACATCCGGGCATTCACAAAAGTCGCGCCAAAGATAAATAGAAGTCGAGACAGCGACCGCCAGCGAATGCTTTTGGAAAACCGGAATATAAATGATTGGGAACCTTTTGGAAAAAGAAAGAAAGAAAAAAAAGATTTATTTTTAGACTTATGATGATCTCTTCCCCCTCTCCTTTCCCTCCCCCCTCTTTCCTCTCCCCTCTCCCCCTTCTCCTCTCTCTCCCCCCTTTCTTCTCTTTGAGTTTATTTATCTTTTTCTGTCAATGCCTAACTTTCGAAGACCTGAGATTTATCAAGTCGAAATGTTGATGACTG
>NW_028234414.1:43770494-43772994 GCF_977035675.1 Penaeus japonicus | reverse complement strand
TGCATCTTACTCTCTCTTTATTTCCCTCTCCCTTTCCTTCTCACTCTTTCTTTTCTTCTTCTTTTCCCTTTCTATTCTCCCTCTCTCTTTCCTTTCATTATCTCCCTTTTATTGTCCCTCTCAACTTTTCCTCCCTCTCTCTCTCTCTGTCTTTCTCCTCTCTCCTTCTATCTCCTTCTCCCCTTTTCTCCTCTTCCTCTTCCTCCTCCCTTTGTTCCCCTTACTCAACTCCTTTCTCCATCTCCATCTCTTTCCCTCTCCTTCATCTTCCCCAGCTCCCTTTCTCTCTCTCTCTTTATCTACCTATCTATCTATCAATCTATCTCTCTTTTTTTTCTCTCTATTTCTCTTTATTTTTTATTTAATCTCTAATTTTCCTTCCTCTCTCAGCTCTCTCCATCTCCTTCAACTCCACTGTCTCGCCCTCTGCTCCCTCATCCTCCTACCCCTCCCTCCGCATCCTCTATTTCTCGCTCTTCTCTCCTCCTCTCTCTCTCTCCTCTCGTTCCATCCGTCTCCTTCTAGTCGCCTCATCTCCCTGTCGCTCTCTCGCCTTATCTCACAAGTGAATATCTCTCTCATCTCGAGTCTCCTCGTCACTCTCGGATCACCGGTCCCTCCAGGTCTCTGCTCTCGCTCTCGTTTCTCTCTCTCTCTCTCTCCCAGTTCTCCCTCTCAACCGTCTTTCCTCACCACTCTCCATCTCAACGTCTCTCTTCTGTCTCTCGTCCTCTCTCTCTCTCGTCACCGTCATCACTCTCATCTCTCATCGCTTCTCTCTCTCTCTCCCCCCCCTCAGTCATCTCTTTCTCTCTCTTCTACTTTCCTCTCGTACACGTTTCACTCTCTCTTCTTCCTCACTCTTCTCCTTCTCTCTTGACGTCTCTGATCTCGTCTGTCTCTCCCTCCGTCTCGCCGCTTCCTTCTCTCTCTCCCTCTCTTCTCTCGCTCCGTCTCTCTCGCTCCTCTCTTCTCCTCTCTCTCTCTCTCTCTCTCTCTCGCTCGTCTCTCCCCTCGCTACTCGCTCTCCCCCTTCTCTCTCTCTCTCTCAACTCAACGTCTTGTCCTCCCCCCTCCAGACTTCTTCACTCTCCCCCTCTCTCTCCCTCCTCTCTCTCTCTTCACTCCCTCCTCTCTCTCTCTCTCTCTCGCCTCCCTCTCCCTCAGCCTCTCTCTCTCTTACTCTCCTCTCTTCTCTCTCCTCATTCTCTCTCCTCATCTCTCGTCATCTCTCATCTTCTTCTCTTCATCCTTCGTTTCAATCTCCCTCTTTCCCCTCCGTCTTCCGTCTTCTCCCTCTCTCTCTCTCTCTCTCTATCATCGTCATCTCCTCTCTCTCTCTTGACACTCTTCTCCTCTCTCTCCTCTTTCGTCAGTCTCTCTCCTCTCCTCTCATCGTCTCTCTCTTCGTCGCTCTCTCTCTCTCTCTCCTCCTTCTCTCTCTCTCTTCTCTCTCCCTCCCTCTCTCTCCTCTCTCTACTTGCCCCCTCCCCTATCATTTTCCTCCTCCCCCTACTCCCCCTCGCTCCCCTATCCTCCTCCCTCCCCTTCTTCTCATCCCCTTCTCTTCCATCTCCCGCCTCCTACCGACCCTCTTTCATCTTTCTTCCCGTCTTTCTACCTCTCTCTCCACCTCCCCTTCCTTTTCCCTATCTCCCCCTACTCCTCTCCCCTCTCCTCCTCCCTCCCCTTCTCCCCTTCTCCATCTCCCGCCTTCTACCTACCCCTCTCGCTTTCCCCTCTTTCTCCACCTCCCCCCCCCCCCCCCCCCCCTCTCCCTATCTCCCCCTACTCCTCTCCCCTCTCCTCCTCCCTCCCCTTCTCCCCTTCTCCATCTCCCTTCGTCCCCCCGTCTACCTACGCCCCTCGCGCTTTCCCCCTCTTTCTTTCTTTTCTTCTCATCTTCTCTGCTCCAACCTCCCCCCCCCCCTCTCTCTCCTTAATAACCATGATGATAATGATAATGATAATAATATTAATAATAATGATAATAATAATGAAGCAAACAAGAGGAACAAATTATCTTGAAGTTAAAACAGAAAATAGTTAATCAAGAGGCTATTAAAAATCTCTTCTTCTTTTTTGTGTCTTCGTAAATACGTGATCGCATGACAACGTCTAGAGAAAAAAAAATCATGCACACAGTTTTTCAGTGAGAACCCGCTATCGTTTAATCATCAATTTTTTGGGGGAAAATGGTGAATAAAGAGTGAAATAAAACAGATATAAATAAAGAAAAGAAATATCTTAAACGACCAATACATTAAAAAAGAAAAAGATACTCTGAACATTTCGGTTTTTTCACCTGAGCGGCGGTTAGGACTTTCTTGCCCGCAGGTGACCCACGGCGATGCACCTGCGGGGAAAAAGGGCGCAAGTGACCCGCGCGTCTCGAAGGTCGGCGTGACTTTGTGGTTCTCAAGACGCGTATGGCGTTTGATGGGTTCGGCGCGGCAAAAGATTTCAGAGTCTTTAATTTTCAATTTTCATTTAAGTTACT
>NW_028234414.1:43705494-43715494 GCF_977035675.1 Penaeus japonicus | reverse complement strand
CCCTTTCGGTAATATGGCTCTTCCTGACTGTAGTCTTTATATTGCACGCAGATCTCCTCTGCTTCATGTTAACCCACACAGGACGGGTGGTACAGCATGTGTACCGCGCATTCAAAAGCCCAGTTGCCGGGCGGCACAGTATTGTGCCAGCCATTCAATTGATTTAGGCCTAATAATTCGAACGCCCCGGCATTTGGACATTCAAGGCTAGAATTCCCCCGTCGGGGATGGGTTAACCTAAATCATCAACGTCAACACAGTAAATGAGGAGCTCCAATCTGCCGTCTATCTCTATTCTTGTTTGTTTAGCTTCCATGAAGCCAGCAGATTACTTGTGCGGATGGGTTTCATTGGCAAAAATTCCTTCAAGGATTAAGATAATTAATGATGTGACAAAGTTTGGTTATCAAATCCCATGAAATTGAGCTTGCGTCCAGTGGTGCCATGGCCTCCACGCTCTGTGCACCTCAGGCAACATGAAACAAGCTTTCATCATTTAAATTTTGGTAGGAGAGAACTTGCTGATCTGGCAGGTGATTTATTGTTGAATAAGGAATCAGTCTAAGTTGAATATTGCTGAATTTACATAAGGGAGATCTTTTGGCCTTTGCTTGAGGGCTGTAGGTACAGAGACCAATGGGAGACTGTGTGTGATGTGGGAGCCAGTGGCAGGTCCACAGGTGACATATAAACATTTATTAACTTTTTTTGTTGTCAAATGCAATAAAATTATGTAACCCTTTACTTGCTAAATGAGTTTATTGAACAAAAGCACTGCCAGAAATAGATAGTTATATAAGGCTTCATATTTATAGAAAGCGGGAATTACTGTATTTTCAAAAATTAACCCTTCCACAACAGGTGCTTCTGCAGGTCTGATCACTTATGTACTCCATTTATCTCTTGTTGGAACTACTGGAGTTACTTATTCCTTTCATTATGATAACTTATTATAATAAAAGCCAATTAGAATCACTTTGGTCATGTATCATGTATAGACTCATATTTCATCCATAAGTCAGGAAATTGATAGAAAACACACAATTTTAGCTGCTCAGCCCGGATTGAACATCTGAATATGTGGCGTCTCTTGGAAGGGTTAAAGAAAGGATGTTTTTATTATATTTTCATTTTTGTTTTTTATTCTTGTGCCTTTTTTATATCCTTGATATTCACTCCATATTCATTATACATCTTATGGTATTATTCACATGATGAAGTTTACATTTTGTAATGACAAACTACCCACTTATGGATTAACCCATTGCATACGGGTGTTATGACATACATGTCGGCACCAATTAGGCCCAAGAGACGCGAGTCAAGGCGTACATGACACGACATCGGGATCTGCTCACAGTTGAAGCACATACACAGTCATAAAGTATTATGGCTGTAACAGTGCTAGTTCCAGAGCTACAGGGTTCCAAAGTCAGCCTAAACCCAAATTTTATGAAGGATTTATGTGAAAATATTGTTTGGGCTAGTCCAGATGGTGGAGAAAGCCCTTTCCCCGTCCCTCTAATTTTTTGCTGCTGACTAGTGTCCCAGATTGCCCAGCCTGACGACCAATTAGGTCATTAGTCGCCCCATCCGCAATGGGTTAACATACAATATAAGGTAATTTTTTTCTAATTTAAGTCTTTGTCTTTTCAGCGCCGAGTGTACAAAGAAAATGTCATTCCACCAAAAGAACTCAAGAATATCATGGAGAGAGAGACCTATGATAAAGCCAGAGCATACAGCTTGGACAAGAGCAAGTTTGGCTTGGTGGAGGGAGCCTTCAACCAGATAGTAAGCACGGTAAGTGTCTCACCATTTCTTCTTCTTCTTCTTTTTATTATTATTATTATTATTATTATTATTATTATTATTATTATTATTATTATTATTATTATTATTACCCTACCCATTATATGAGAGAAAAGGATTATCCCTGAAAAAAGATGATCTCCCCACTAAAGGTTTCTCGTTTTTACATCTAAGTATATATCTCTTTGTACTTTCCTCTTTGCCTTATTGAAATGCCATTTGCACGGTGAAATGTTAATATTTAACTAGCATTTTTGTCATTGTTAAAGTTCTATGTCCACCATGATGATGTTCTCCATATCATACCAAAATTAAACCTTTTAAGAAAACTCGTATATCAGTGGGGTTTTTTTTTTTTTTTTCATAATGTTAACCAAGAATATTACTGGTAGATTGTAGAGATAATTATCTGCGACTTTTGCCTCTCATTCCATTGTCCTTTAGTTGAGGGGCTGATATTTCTGCTATTTAAAAATAGAATAACCTTTGAATAGCTACCAAAGATTGTATCAGAAACAAGTTATCCAATTAATCATAAAGATAGAATAATGATTGCATGGCAGTTTCTCTAGAAGTGATGCTGCCCATTAGGAAAGAGAGGAGATGAGTTCTCATGCCTCTTAAAAGCTCAGGTCACTGTATGTATTAGGTCAGAATGGTGTGACCAACAACTTGATTTTCACTGTGTTTTCCTCCCCTCAGAATGTACTATTTTCATTCAGAAATCTCGAATTTTACCCCAGCTCCCACGGCAGACAGCCATACATACCACAGCTGTAGGTCGGATGTGCCATTTGCCGCGTTCAGCTACACGTGCAACAGAGAAATTTATCTATTGTACTTCTTCCTTCTAGGGTATCATGGTGTATGGAGGGTTTCCTGCACTGTGGGCAGCATCTGGCCAGTTTATTCAGTGGCTGGGTTTCAGTCCAGAGGCTGAAATCCCACAGACTGTAGCCTTCGTATGTATTGGATCATTGGTTAACAACTTCATCTCCCTTCCCTGGTCTGCATATTACACGTTCAAAGTCGAACAGAAACACGGATTCAACAAACAGACTCCTGGATTCTTCTTGAAGGATAAACTCAAGAAATTTGTAGTTTCCCAATTGATTGCTTCGCCTGTTGTAGCCGGTCTTGTATATATTATTAAGGTAAGTGTTATAGACCTGAAATTTTGTCATTTATTCTTGATAAATGCTATTTCCAGTCCAGATGATGAAATCAGATTACTAAAAAGTATTTTGTTTTATTATTTTTTGTGTATCATTTTTATTATTGAATGCTCAAATTGACAGATAACAAAATTTGTCTGTAATAACCATTCCATAATAACTAGTGTTTATTATTGCGAGGGTAAACTGTTTGTTGGTATTGAATAAAGTATGTATTTGTACTTGTGGCTAACTCATAGACTTTAATTTTAGTTTCATTTTACTGTATTTACTTATCATATTTATTCACGTATTTATGTGTTGATTTATATACATTTTGTTTTTTTCTTCACAATCACAGGCTGGTGGTGATTACTTCTTTGTCTACCTATGGGGATTTACAATGGTTGTTGTGATGTTCTTCATGACAGTCTACCCGGACTACATTGCCCCGCTCTTCGACAAGTACGAACCTCTGCCTGAAGGGGAACTCAAGTCAAAGATAGAGAAGTTAGCAGCACAGATTGAATTCCCTCTTACCAAGTTATATGTTGTTGAAGGTGTGTGGAGTTTTTCTTTTTTTTATATAACATTATAACATATGATATACAAACATATAACCATTCACAATGAAGATAACATGAAGAGGTAGGGAAGAGGAAGGAAACTTGTGTTTATGACTATGAGTGAAAGGCATCCTTACTGGCACAGGGGCACATTGTAGACATTGGGCATGGTTTGAATTACATTCTTCCTCTCATTTTGCCTGCACATCCTTCATCGTCGGTAACATGCTATGTGCCATTGCTCAGTAAAGATCGTGCTTGCTAGAGAACGTAGATGGGTGCCATTCAAGGCTCTCTCTCCTGTTGGTGCTAGAAGAAAGTGGTGCCATCTAGATTTTGGATGTAGGTGAAACCCATTTTGCTTAATATTACGGCAGTTATAATAATTATAACTGCAATTGTCATCATCACTCACTCATTACTCATAGCACAATAATATAACACAGTGATCCAAAATCCACAAATGTTATGATGCCCATCATCAGGCCAGAGCTGCGTCATGTATGATGAAAAAACACGTCACCCGTCGTTAACGGGCTAAAATATCAATACTTCTATCACACTGAGAATAAAGAAAATAATGAGATGATATGGATCATACACTACAATTTTAGTCAACTGCAGATTGATAGAGCCTGTCATATAGTACATATAAGTCTCTAAACGCAATAAAACATACAAAATTAAAACACAGAAATGGCTCTAGTTTTACAATAATTGACTAAATGAGAATGGGAAAAGTCAAAGTATGTTGTGTGAAGCTGCCTTGCTCTGAAATAAAACACATCCTAGAGAATGGGCAAGCGAATCTACAATGCCACAATGGGTTTATCGGCATTTTTATACCTTATGTTTGTTACTCTTTTTGTATAATTCTTAAAAGAGCACCATAATAGTGTGTATGTTTAATGATATCTGTATGAATTATATTAGATGCAGTGTATATTGGTGAGAATTAACATAAGAATACTGTAAAATTTTGAAGTCAAGGTAAAAATGATATGCCACTGACCACAGATTCAGTAAGGTTCAGGAAATCAGGTACTTTTGAAATTCACAAAGCTATATAGAATAAAGGTTAAAGGTTAAACACAGGCCAGTTCAACTTCTAGAAAAAAAAATCTGTTGTTGGTGCATCATCTCAGATATTCTTATGATTGTTGTAGGTATACATGAACCTTGCATCTGCCCAAATTGCATGGGTAGGCTAGTCTAAAAGGAAGATGTATCTATGAAACAAGTTAAGGAAGGAGATTGATGTCAAAAGCATATACAGAGTTTGTGTGAATTGTACTAGAAACCATACATCTCTATGTTCCTCTATTCATTCTCCTTTTGGGTGTGTTAAGAAATTGATAACAAATATGCATGATGTTTAACCCATTGGTCGCAGTAGTAAAAAAAATGTTTGTGCTGTAGGATGGCTGGTTTACATGTCTGGCACGGTGCCATCCGCGTCTATGACCAACTCTGCCTTTGCAGCAAATCATGCCATCTGCTGGCAATGGGTTAACAAGCTGACAAGTTGGAAAGTGTTTATCAGTATTCTTAAAACACCAATAGGAGAAGACACATTGTTCTTAACTTGAACAAAGATTGTTTTTGAGATTTGATAAAGTTCTTGGACTGTAACAGCAGCCTTTGACACTTTTGTCTGTTATGTTTGAGTCATTTTATCATAGACAGATTTTCTTTCCATATAATGCTTTTTCTCTTCTTTTTTTTCTTTCTCATTTAACATATTGCCTTTCTTTTCATATACTATTATATATAATTTTTTTCCCCCAGGCTCAAAGAGATCAGCTCACAGCAATGCCTACTTCTATGGCTTCTTCAAGAACAAGCGCATCGTCTTGTACGACACACTGTTAGAAGAGTACACACCACTGAATGAAAAGGAAGGTGACAAAGAGGAAAAGGAAGAGAAAGAAACAGACAACAAGGAAAAGAAGAAGACAGGTTGTAACACGGACGAGGTGCTGGCTGTGCTGGGACACGAGTTGGGTCACTGGAAACTCAACCATGTATTAAAGGGGATTATTATTTCTCAGGTAAATATGATATTGTTGAATTTGTGGAATTGAAGTGAACTTTAAACTTGATCATTTGATGGATAAATTAAACGTCAAATTGGTAGATTGCTTTCATGTATTCATACTTAGATTTTGATTTGAAAGAGGTCTTTGAGTGTTGGTTCGTGGTCTTCTTATTATGAATTTAGACTGAATTTAATATTTCTATTGCATCATTTCTGCACTTTGGTTGTGCAAAGTTGCAAAAAAAACAACAAGAAACAAATAGAAGGAAAATTTCCTTTATTTTATTTTATCAAGTCAAAGTTAACCTTTAACATGGTACATTTAATTCTCTTTCAGGTTAATTTGTTACTGGTCTTCTCTGTGTTTGGATCCCTGTACAAGTATACACCCTTGTACAGTGCATTTGGGTTTCACCATAGCCAGCCTGCTTTCATCGGTCTCATCATTGTGATGCAGTTTGTCTTTGCTCCTTACAATGAGGTATGTGAAAAGGTTGACCCTATAAATTCAGTGTGTTTGATTTTATAGATATCTGCATTATAGTGCAATAATTTCCCATTATACACTTTTATCTGTAAACACAAATTTCCAAACTCTTAGCTGATTGTAATCAGGAATTCATACAGGTTTTCCAGTGATAAGGAAGTGAAATGTTCCAAAAATATGTTTTATCAAGCATTCGAGTTACACCCAATTCTTGAGACTCACCGCACTCTTCTATTCTTTTCAGATTTTACAATTCCTGCTAACCATGTTCAGCAGACACAATGAGTTCCAGGCAGACGCCTTTGCCAAGGAGCTGAATCACGCCACCAACCTGAAATCGGCACTCATCAAGCTGAATGAAGACAACCTCGGCTTCCCGGTGTACGACCCCTTGTACTCGGCCTGGCACCTCTCTCATCCCCCTATTCTCGAGAGGATCCGGGCCTTAGAGGACAAGAAGGAAGAGTAATTTTTTTTGTTTTTATAGAGGTTACCATTTTAATTTTTGCTGAATGCATTTTTTTTTTTTTTTTTTCTTCTTTTTTCTCGTTCTCTTTCTAAAGAGAAAACAGTGGGTCTATTTTTTCTAATTGTAGCAAAAGCTTAATAGTAATTTGATATTCCTTTTTATAAATACAAGTGAGACTCATATGCACAATGTTTGATATTAGCATGAAGTCGGTTTTATTTGTAAAGGAGGCAAGTGAGAGGAACATGCATTGTGAGTGTTAGAATATTGGTTGTCCTGTTTTTTTGTGATACTTTATTTTTTATCATGAGTATTTAAGTTCCTTATTATACATAGGAATACATATTTGTATTTAATTGTATTTCTTTACTGTAAGTGATTGAGTGTATTATTGATGTGAGACCAGATAGGAAACAGTTATGGAGGGGCCCTGTTGTATGCTTTATATGTTTTGAATGTTACAGGATAAAGATATTAGGAAGGTGATAATAGGAAAATATTTTAGAATGTTTCCAGCTGCTGCTGCTTGGTAAAGGTTTCAGGACACTGACGTGTGATTATTCTCAAGAGCTGTATTACTAAGAAAATTGTTAACATTACTTTTGCACCGTTTTTCAAGGTCGCCAGTGAAGAGGTTTAGAAAAAAATGTGTACAATTTGAGTTTTTACATTTATACATTTCGAAACGTAAATGTCTTTGATACAACCCCGGAATCATAACTTTATAAAGACTCAGCAGTCATATTTTTCTCTGAATTTGTCTTGATACCAGGTGAATAATTACGGTAAATCAAGATTTTTGAGGGATATTTCAGATGAATGTACATCAGTTGTGTAGTGCGGAGAGGTATTTGGGCAATAGGACTCTCCCATAGAACTTGTAATGATTAAAGGCTAAATTGAAACTCATTCATTATTTATCATTAAAGTTGAGAATGTTGTTAGCACCCATCTACAAATTTATTTAAGTATGCATAACATATCACGGAAGATAAAAGATTTGCTCCTAAGGGTGCATTAAAACTCCTTACATTACTTCTGGTGTACAACTTGCTAGTGTGTGTTTGACAATCATTGAAAATAAGGGTCTGTATATAGTATCATAGTCTTGAGGACTTGTCATTTCTTCCTGCATAGGAGTTATAACTTTAAAGCACCAGAATCTCTTAACTCCACAGTGGGCTAAAGAGTACAATGCAGTCCTTATAGCCCTGATCCCCCCCCCCCCCATTACAGTAAAGAAAGAACAGAAATGTTGGCTGGTCATATTTACAAAGTACAATGACTAACCATAAGAGATCCAAAGCTACAGTCTAGTTTTGCATATTGACTCTGTCTGCTGAACATACATATGACTGGTAAGAGGGAAGGGAAGCCAGATAATGCTTGGGTACCAATACATACTTTCTGGTAACTTCTTTTTCACTCAAGACTCTTTAAATATGTTCTAGAAACTGCAAAAAGTAGCATTATATCAGCCTCCCTCAAGGAGATAAATGTAATATTATACCAGTCAGAGGAATTCATATATTCATTCCATTTACAGTCTTGCATAATGGTAAACATGTCATGTACATGTGTACGCATGTAGTAAGTATACATGAATGCACAGATAAGCACCAACCATTATCTTGTATTGCAGGGAATGTGAAATTGTTTAGTTCTATATATTTTTTTTTCTCTCTCTCTCTGTGTGCAAAATACAAAATTAGTCATGTACACATTATCTTCACATTTTGCTTTCTTCAAGACCGCATATGATGAGGGAAGAAATATATGCTTGTACTCTCTCCTATACTCTTTGCATCTTTAACATTTTAAACCCAATGGCAATGGGTTGATTATTTGCCTAATGCTGCTCCCACCATGAAGATAACGAGCACACACAGCCACCAAGCGTGAGATCTCTCCCTGCGCAATGTTCAGAGCTCAGAGCACTTTTGACCCACCTGAGCTTGGTGGGTAATGAGGCATTTTCATATCTTCTTACAAATGCAACTGCTACAAATATATACACATGTAACTATGTAAAACGTGTATTCAGAGGGAGAGATCGTGACATGATAGGACGTCATCTGGCAGGAGCGAAGTATTCCCACGATATGAGATCTCATCATCCTGCGCAAATGGGT
This sequence comes from Penaeus japonicus, assembly GCF_977035675.1. NCBI lineage: Eukaryota > Metazoa > Arthropoda > Malacostraca > Decapoda > Penaeidae > Penaeus > Penaeus japonicus. The sequence continues at coordinate 43,706,836 of NW_028234414.1, read as the reverse complement.
TAACTTTAGCATACCTGAATATTCAATATGTACATTCCTGCAGCATTAAATAGTGGTTGATATTCCTCAAATTACTTCATCTCTCTCATGCCTAGTAATTTGCTTGAGTGAAAACTGGCATTTGGGGGTAGTTTACATGCACAAATTCATGAGAAATTATGAACTTAAGATGAGTGATGTGCCCTCTTTTACCAGCTAAGATATAACATGGTATGTACAAAGAACTTAATTTATACCACAGCTCTAAATATGGTGCCACAGCATACTCATCAAGTGTCTTTTCTTAACCCTAAATAAGAAACACAGATGTTTGTGTCCTCTGTGAGATAGGGTCAAACTAAGTGCCACAATAGATATGCAATAACGTATTAGTAACAATAATAACCCAAAATGTGACCATCATTAACTTGGTATATAGACCACTAGATACATTGATACTAATTTTCTAGTGAAACATTCTTCTACAGATTTATTAAATAAAATTGAAAGGTAAAATATCATCAGAGTGATTTTGAAAGTAACACAACCACAAGTGTTCATATTACTGAAAGACATTACCTATTGCCATTATTTTTAGTCAAATGATGTACTGGGTGTTGTATTAATAATGACACTCACTCTCTCACACACTCTCTCTTTTTCTCTCTCTCTCTCTCTCTCTTTTTTTCTCTCTCTCTCTCTCTTTTCTCTCTCTCTCTCTCTCTCTCTCTCTCTCTCTCTCTCTCTCTCTCTCTCTCTCTCTCTCTCTCACTCACCTCTCTCTCTCACTCTCTCTCTCACACCTCTCTCTCTCTCCCTCTCTCTCTCTCTCCTCTCTCTCTCTCCCTCTCTCTCCTCTCTCTTCTCTCTCTCCTCTCTCTCCTCTCTCTCTCCCCTCTCTCTCCTCTCTCTCCTCTCTCTCCTCTCTCTCCTCTCTCCTCTCTCTCTCTCCTCTCTCTCTCTCCTCTCTCCTCTCTCCTCTCTCTCTCTCTCCTCTCTCCTCTCTCTCTCTCTCTCAAACACAAGATATATTTACATAGCGAATGCTGTCCTTCATTGGAGACCCATTATCCAACCTTGTGTTTTTATTATTCAAAATGTATCACGGGATTCTCTTGCAAAAAGAAAAATAATAATAATAGTTATAACACTACACTATCTTGAGAATTGTCAAACTTTCATCTATAAAATGGTTTAATGAAAGATCACATTTTAACAATACTTTAATCTTAATTACATATAAGTATGTATGTAAACCGATATATTCTGGTAAATGAGAAGAATAAACATGAAATACAAACTCCAAAGTACAAAGAATATTGCAGGTTGAATAAGAGACAGAAAATAGAGTAAACTTTTACTA
>NW_028234414.1:43697994-43700494 GCF_977035675.1 Penaeus japonicus | reverse complement strand
AAATCTCAAGACAAGACTTATCATCGCTTACCAGTTCCTTCTCAAAATCGTTCACAACTGTGTCTATGTTGCGGGGTACAGGATTCTCAGTCTCGTCAACCTCTTTCTCATCATCGCTGCTATCCTCGTTGTCGCTGGCATCCTTGGGTTTTCGGCTTAGGGACACCTTCTGTGGTCTAAGATCATAGAGGTTGGCTATGATAATCTATATTCATATGTGTGTATATTGTAAATGTAAGTTAAATTATGTATAATATAAACCTTTTGAGAAGAAACCAAATTGCTAAGATTAGCACTTTTTAAAAAAAGGGTATGAATGTGACTGTAAATAACTTCATTCTGCAAAAGTTGTAATTGACATGTTTTGAATGATATCTTCTTTAGAACTATATGTAACTGGAGATATAATTTGAAATGTGTCAATAACATCTCTTGTGCAATGTCTGCAGCAATGACCTTTGTTCAAGATAAGCACTATCAGTAAAACATATACATAAGAAAACCATCAGCCACGGCACAAATACTACAAATCAAAGCGCCAAACACTCACTGTCTCTCGTATCTCTCAACAGTCTGTCCGAGGGGAGGGAAGTCCTTCTCCATGTCTTCAAAAAGCATCTCCTGCAGCTGAGCCTGACTCTGTTTCAGGATGCTGTGCCCCATTTGGCCTTCTACAAACTGATGAAATCACAAGAATGGAGAATGAATAATGATCCTTACTTCAGCAGAATTAATATTGACTAGTAGAATGAATAGCGATCATTACAATGACTGGTATAAATAGCATACTAATACGAAAGTATGGTAGGCAGACTAAAAATCCAAATGGCCTTCACCTCATCATCGCCGTCGGAGCGTTGTTTGCGAACTTTCTTCCTTGCAGAGGGTTGTGCATATTCTGACTTTTCAATCTGCTCTGCAAGAGGGCCTGGCCGGGGCACTTTGGCACCAGCATTCTGCAGGCGCTTAATCTTCCCCATTCTGACCTTCGTGGATCTGTGTAAGATTGAAAATTAATGTCATATTAACAAATGTATCCATTGTCATTGAGTAGCGAGTGGTATGCAGTTTGTCTAAACAAAGTTAAACGGTGTGATATAAATACATACCTGTGAGCAAACTATAGTTAGTACAAGGTAAAAAAAATAAAATAAAAAAGCTTCACATTACACAAACACATTTGGGGTGAAACATTAGACAACCAGCACCCTCTCCAATCCAACATAAAAGTTTACCCTACATTTCATCCATCTATTTCATGCTACGGCATGGATGACAAAACAAAAGAACATAATGTTACACGGTAAGTTTTCAGTAATAACACCAGCCATTTTCACCATGGCACAAATTTGCATTTCTAGTGGGGGTTTCTCATGCCCTTTGTTTTGAGCCATTTATAATCTACAAACTTCTAACCTTAATTCTTAACCTTAGTTACTTTTGAGGTTAGCCCTAGCTTAGTGAGGATCTTCCCCCGTCCCTGGAACCCTCCTTTACAGACTACTTTGTAATTCTTATCTAGATAAGGAGAATTATAATCAATTATGCAAAATTGTTGGAAATGTTTAATGACATGAAATGTAAACATGTAATTATATTCACACAATAAGTTATGGGAAATTTCTATTAGTCTGTGTCATAAAACCTATCAAAATTGGCATCAACAGATTAATTATGACGTCTAACATGCATTTATAATGGTTTTAGTCGACCAAACCCAACAACAGCGGCGATGACATTAAACATCCATCCATCAATACCAATTTCAACTTTGTGACACCACCCTAATAACATAATAAGCACAGGATTTGACACCATAAAGCAAGCACAATAAAGGAACTAAAACAAATCAATAGAGCCATTCACTTGCAATTGAGACTAAGCCCTGAGCAAGTAAGTAGCAATTTACGTGTGTGAGGCTCCCTATACTCCTCTATAAGGCTACTAAGTAACTCCTGTGTTATCAGTTAATGAGATAACTGATGATCCTGAAAAAGGTCTAATATTTTCAATTCTATCGACTAAATGTATTAATTACGTGTGTGAAATATACGATTTCATTTCGACTATTTCATACCAGTAATAATAAGTACTCAAATATATAAGCTTGTATAAACAATACAATTTCCATACCAATGCCACATCAAATAGTTCACACACAGTTCCTTCAGATTAAAAGAAATAATAATAATAATAATAATAATGATAACAAATCCTAAATAAATCATAGAATCCTAACACAACATCAACCACAACAAATATATCCTTTCCTACCTAACCTCAATACAAAGCAACTTATCCACAAGCACTTAGGACCTCAAAGGTATCCAAAATCAACCGTCAATTAAAATACTTACAAACTTATAAAGATATAATAGCAAAATATGTTTAATTCGAGTCGACTTTCTGTCTCCTCCGTCAGGCCTCGACACGTGCTCTGGGAGGTCTTCGTCTTGTATTAATTCCGTGTTGAGTAAGAGTTTTAAAGTCGTTAATTATT
>NW_028234414.1:43672994-43675494 GCF_977035675.1 Penaeus japonicus | reverse complement strand
TACTACCCTAAATGGCATTTTTCCATAAATCGATCACAAGACATGGTAAAGGGCTGACTTTGAACCAGTACGCGAAGCTACGCAATGTCACAGCCATATTACTTTAAACGTGTGTCCTTTCTAACTGTGCAATTAGGAGGGACTCACATACGCATTGATGCCCGGCGTTATGCACTTTTCACTGCGTCACATATGTGTGACACCCATCATCAAAGGGTTAAGAACCACTGATATATTAAAAGCATATTCAAAATATCATGAATAAGTAATTTATAGCCAGTAGTAAAAATCACAGAGTTCTATAGTCATGTGCCACTTGATGGCCATATTCTGTGTCATATATACTTCATACTTGGTACTTGTCATACCATTGTATGAACTTGACATATGGTGCATGACTGTTCAAGTAAAAATGTTACAGTAAATGATCTTTCCCTTTAATCAAATTGTTAATTTTTTCCTTGACTCATTCTGTTTACACTTTTCCTCTCTCAGCTAAAAATGTGGGTGTCATTCCTTATTCCCAAAATTGAGGATGGCAACAACTTTGGTGTTAGTATCCAAGAAGAGACCCTTGGAGAAATCCGGACTGTGGAATCCGAGGCTGCAGCCTTTTTTGACCAAATCTCGCGATACTACATGACACGAGCTAAGCTAGTGTCAAAGGTATGTTCATCAAGGATGCTCTTATGTTTTGAGATTGTTATATGGAAATCTAATCAATAGGTCTTTTATATGTAAAATGTATACAGAGAATAGATTGCAGGTCTATTCTACTAGGGACAAATATGGGTCTTTGTTTACCTTGACTCAGCTGTAGCATTTGCTTCACTATTTTAACCCATCTGCTGCTAATGGGTTAAGAAACAAAGCTGCCAGTCCTATCAAGCGGTTAAACAATATTTATATCTTGTACAAGTCAATGTATTTCAGAATTACATTTTTTTATTTACTGCAACTGTACCAACCAATAGTTTTAAAGAATAATAACAAGATAAATTACTTTCTGTGTTATTTGTATTTAATTTCAGTACCGCTCATGCAGTATGTATTGTTTTCACATTCAAGAATTTGAAGGGATAAAGGATTTTTCCATATTAAATCATTCTATATATTACTTGTTTTAGTAATATTGATTTGCAGATGTTTACAGTGATGGCAAAACTTATCTTTTGATTATTTCTTTGATTTTCCAGGTAGCGAAATATCCACACATTGACGACTACCGGCGAACTGTGGTGGAGTTGGATGAGAAAGAGTACCTGTCCTTACGCATCACTTTGTCCGAGATCAGGAATCACTATGCCACACTACATGACATGATCACAAAGAACATGGAGAAGATTAAGAAGCCGCGAAATGCCAATTCCATCGAAGCCATGTATTAGAAGTTAAAAGTATTCCTTACTAGACTCTGACTGTTTCATGTCCTGCAGTGGCTCTGTGTCACTGACTAACGATTGCAATGCTGCTCATTGTTGAGGATTGCCGTGTTGATGATATAATATTTGGACGCTCTGCTCTAGTTCGGTGGTACACATTTGTTGGAATTTCACTTAGCACATTTGGGTTACATTGTTTTCTTGTTTTTGAAAAGAAAAAAAAAACATTAAAATGTGGAGAACTCTTTGGGTCTTCAGATTGACTTTCTGAATAGTGTAGAGAAATATGTATTATATATATATATGAAGGAAGGAAATAGTGTACTTGTATTTTTTTCTGTGACTTTCATAATACTGGATAGTAAATACTTATTCATGAATTTTTGTATGATTTTACATGTGGATATGTGGACTTTTTTTTTTGTAAAAAAATGTAAAATCCAAATGAGTTACAGTTGGAATTTTGGGACAGTAAGACATATTTTTGACGTTACAATGTGGACTCCTCGCCTCGTTTCTTTCTTCAATGGTACCATGAAATTCAGTGTTTGAGGCAGGGCAGCCATATGTACTGCTGACAAACCAGTGGACTAACAACAGGTTTCTCACAGAAACCTAGTGTAAGACGTAAAAGTATTTAGGACAGAAATTTCTGTGTTGGAGATCTACCCTTGAGCTGATGTTTCTTTACTCTTGGGTACTTTTTTTTTTTTCTTTTCTGTTTTGAAGATCTATTTATTTAGTCCTTTTTTTTCTCTCTCTCTTGAGAGAGTATTTCTTGAAGTGTCGAGAAAAATGTCACTCAGGAACTTGTGTTATTCCATGTTTTTGTCTGGTGTTTTCTTTTTGACCTGTTATGATGTGGCCAAACTTTTCATCATGCAACCCTGTTCTTTTTGTGCAAGTACTATGTACTTCTGTCTCACTGTTTTTTTTTTTTTTTTAATGTGATAACATAAAAAGTGGAACACTTTCTTTTTTATGTCAAGAAATTTGAATGACCTTTATTTTTTATTGTAATCCCACAACTTCACACTGACATTTAAACATGATAGCATAACTGGTTAACCCTTCTGGGATGGGCCACATTTTGCAATGTGCAGCCTGGGGTGAGCATC
>NW_028234414.1:43665494-43667994 GCF_977035675.1 Penaeus japonicus | reverse complement strand
TCCTCTCTCTCTCTCTCCTCCTCTTTCTCTTTCTCTTTCCTATTCTCTCTCTTTCGCTCTTTCTCTTTCACTCTTTCTCTCTCTCTCTCTCCCTCTCGTCTCTCTCTCTCCCTCTCTCATCCTCTCTCCTCTTCTCTCTCTACCTCTCTCTCCCTCTCTCTCTCCCCTCTCCACTCTCTCTCTCTCTCTCCCACTCTCTCTTCTCTTCTCTTTCTCTTTCTCTTTTTCCTCCCCTCCTCTTTCCTTTTTCCCATCTTTCGCTTCTCTTTCTCTCTTTGCTCCCTCTCCTCTTTCTCCCCATCGTCTCGCAACCTAAACCTCTCTTTCTCCTCTTCTCTCTTTCTCTCTTTCTCATCTTTCCCTTCTCTCTTTCTCCTCTTTCTCCTCTTTCTCGCTTGCCTCTCTTTCTTTCACTCTTTCCTCTTTCTCTCTTCTCTCTCTCTCGCTCTCAGCTCTCTCTTTTCCATCTCTCATCTCTCTCCTCATCGTCTCTCTCTCTCTCTCTCTCTCTCTCTCCCTCTCCTCCTCACTTCTCGCCTCTCTCTCTCGCCTCTCTCTCCACATCTTCTCTCTCTCTCACTGTAGTATATATGGTATATATAATTTATATATATGATAATAGATATATATACAGTATTATATATATATATATGGATATATATATAATATATATATATAGTATATATATATATATATATATATATATATTTAATTATATACTATAATATAAGTAATATATAGTTATGTATATATATATATAATATTTATTTTATATATATAATTGATATATTGTATATATATATATATATATGCGAATATAGTATAAGTATTTAAGAGAATAAGAGTATATAATATATGATATATAATCAGTATTATATATATATATATATATATATATATTCTAGTTATATAATCGGAATATATATATATATTGATATATATATATATATATAAACATATGAATATAAGGATAATTAAATATAACTATAAATATATATAAATATATATAAATATGATATAAATATATATAAATATATATATATATATATATATATATATATAAATTATAAATATATATATATATTAATATATGTATATATATGAATATATATATATATCATATATATTATATATATATAATATATATATATAGTATATATGATATACATATAATATTATATATATATGTTACGTTCTTTATGATATATTATATATATATGATATATATATATATATATTATATAGTATAGTATATATATATATATATATATTCATACATACTCATTTACTATATATTGATATATGGTAATATATGAGAATTAATCATAATATATATATATATAATATATATATAATATATATATATATATACATAGGTAGATATGATAGTAATAGTATATATATATATGGTTATATATGTGTTTATAGATATATATTTATATATATATTATAATATATATATATAATATATATATATATAGCTATATAATTTATATATATATGTATACGTACATATATTTATGTATTTATTTATTTATATATATATGATATATTGAGTATATAGATGATAGATATATAGATGGTATATATATATATAGATAGAGTATATATATATATATAGATAATTATAATTTCATTGTATAGAGATTATATATATACATATGGTATATTATATCATCTTCATATATATAAATTATAAATATATATATGTTTGTGTTTTTGTGTGGTGTTGGTGGGTGGGTGGGGTTATTTTGTGTTTGTTGTTGTTGTGTGGTTTTGGGTTGGTGTGTGGAGTTTTTGGGTTTGTGGTTTTTTTTGTGGTGTTATATATATATATTAGTATATAACATAATATATGTAGGTCTATGATATATAATAGTATATCTGTTTATATGTAATTTAATACTGGAATATATATTGTATATAGAGGTATATAAGCTAGTGTCCATTGTATATAATATATATATTAATAGAGATTGAATATATATATGATATAGTATATATCTAATTGTTATAGAATTGAGTAGTATTTGCGATATTACATATAGAATAAGTTATAATAATACGAATATATATAGTATATACTATATATATATTTATATGAATATAATATAAACAAGTTTTTTTGATTTTTCTTTTTACGTATGGTGAATATATATAAGTATATTTATATAGTTATATATGTATGTAGTATGTATATATATAAGTTAATGATATATAGATTTATTTATATTGAGTATATATTATATATATATAGTGATACATACATCATGCATTGTATATATATTATATATATTAATTATATAATATAGTATTTATATATATAGATATATGTATAATATATTTTTTATATATATATATTTCATTTATTTATTTAATATATTATTTATTTAATTTATATATATATATACGGTATTATATATATATATTTGAATATGCAGTGATATATATATGTTGTGTATATAGTTATATATATACATATATATATATATATATACTA
>NW_028234414.1:43647994-43655494 GCF_977035675.1 Penaeus japonicus | reverse complement strand
ACTTAGCTAAGCATAGCGGACTTAGCTAAGCATAGCGGACTTAGCTAAGCATAGCGGACTTAGCTAAGCATAGCGGACTTAGCTAAGCATAGCGGACTTAGCTAAGCATAGCGGACTTAGCTAAGCATAGCGGACTTAGCTAAGCATAGCGGACTTAGCTAAGCATAGCGGACTTAGCTAAGCATAGCGGACTTAGCTAAGCATAGCGGACTTAGCTAAGCATAGCGGACTTAGCTAAGCATAGCGGACTTAGCTAAGCATAGCGGACTTAGCTAAGCATAGCGGACTTAGCTAAGCATAGCGGACTTAGCTAAGCATAGCGGACTTAGCTAAGCATAGCGGACTTAGCTAAGCGTAGCGGACTTAGCTAAGCATAGCGGACTTAGCTAAGCATAGCGGACTTAGTTAAGCATAGCGGATTTAGCTAAGCATAGCGGACTTAGCTAAGCATAGCGGACTTAGCTAAGCATAGCGGACTTAGCTAAGCATAGCGGACTTAGCTAAGCATAGCGGACTTAGCTAAGCATAGCGGACTTAGCTAAGCATAGCGGACTTAGCTAAGCATAGCGGACTTAGCATTTTGTTATCATTATTATCATTATCATTATTATCATCATTCCTATTATCATTATCATTACTATTGTTATTATCATTCCTATCATTATCATTAATATTAATATCATCATTACTATGATTATTATCATTACTATTACCATTATCATTACTATTATTATTATCATAATATTATTATTATCATTACTATTGTTATTATCATTCCTATCATTATCATTACTATTAATATCATCATTACTATGATTATTATCATTACTATTATTATTATCATTACTATTACTATTTTCATTACTATTACTATTCTCATTACTATTACTATTATCATTACTATTACTATTATCATTACTATTATTATTATCATTACTATTATTATTATCATTACTATTATTATTATCATTACTATTATTATTATCATTACTATTATTATTATCATTACTATTATTATTATCATTACTATTATTATTATCATTACTATTATTATTATCATTACTATTATTATTATCATTACTATTATTATTATCATTACTATTATTATTATCATTACTATTATTATTATCATTACTATTATTATTATCATTACTATTATTATTATCATTACTATTATTATTATCATTACTATCATTATTATCATTACTATCATTATTATCATTACTATCATTATTATCATTACTATTATTATTATCATTACTATTATTATTATCATTACTATCATTATTATCATTACTATCATTATTATCATTACTATGCTACTATTACTACAATTACTACAACGACAACAACAACAACAACAACAACAACAACAACAACAACAACAACAACAACTACTACTACTACTACTACTACTACTACTACTACTACTACTACTACTACTACAACAACTACTACTACTGTACTACTACAAAAAGTAATGAATGAATGAGTAAAAACTAATGAATGATCGAGAACAAACGATTGAATAAAAATGTTGAATGAACGGCGAATGAATGAATGAGTAAAAACGAAAATGAATGACTTGAATTAATGAATGACCAGAAAATTAGTGATATTGCGAGACACCCGTGATACTAACGATAAAGATGGAAATGATAAGAAAGTAACTGATAACAATTATGAAAAAACAAACAAAAATTATATCTATCATATAGATCATAGTGATAATGATGATAACAATGATATCAATAATAATGATATTTATGATGGTAAATATGATGAATCAGTAATAATGATTGATATGATAATGATGGTAATGATAATAACAACAAGAATTGAAGCAATAACAATGGCAATTATAGTGAAAACATTATTGATAATAATGATAATAATCATAACAAGGATAGCAACAGAAAATAATAATAATGATGATGATTATGATAATGATTATAACTGCATTTATGTTAATAATGACGAAACTAAGGAAAATAATGATGATGACGATAATGGTAATGAGAATGTTGATAGTAACAATAATATGATAATGATAATGCTATGATGATAATCATAATAATAATGGCAATAATGATAATGGTAATGCTGATAATGATAATAATGATAATAACGGTAATTATGGCAACGATAATAACAAATATAATGATGATGTTAACATTAAAAACAACAACAACAATAACAATAGTGATACAAGTATTAATTATAATGATGTTATTAGTGATAATACTGATGATAATGATGATAATAGCAATAATGATAATAATAAAGATAGCAATAATAGTAATAGTAGTAAAAGAGATGGTAATGATGAAAGCAGTGAAAATAATAATAATGAGGATAATAATATTAATGATTATAATTATAATAATGATAATAATAGTACTAACAAAGATAATAACAACAACAACAACATGATAACAAATAATGATTATAGTAACAATGATAATGATAATAAGGATAATGGTAATGATTATAATAATGATAAGTATGATTATAATAACAATGATAATGAAATAATGATAATGAAAATAATGATAATAATAATAATAATGATAATAGTAATAGTAATAATAATGATAATGATAATAATGATAATAATAACAATAATAATAATATTGATAATAATAATAATAATAATAACAATAATAATGATAACAATGATAATGATGATGACAATGATGTTGATGATAATAATAATAATAATAATAATGATAATAATAGTAATAATAATAGTAATGATTAAAGTAATGATAATAATAATAATGATAATAATAATAATAATAATAATAATAATTATTATTATTATAACAATAATGAAAGTAACAACAATGATAATGATAATTATATTAATGATGATAATGAAAAATAATAATGGTAATAAATGGCATTAAGAAATATAGAATTTAATATAATAGTAAAAAAGATCACGATAATGATACTAGCAATGATAATGATAATGTTAATGATGATAGTGATAATACTTATGGTACTAATGATAATAATGATAATAGTGTTAACAATAACAATAGGTATGTTAATCATGATAACAATGGTAATAATGATAACAATAATGATAATAATAATGATAATAATAATAACAATAATAATAGTAATAATAATATTAATGATAATAATGATAATAGCAATAATTATAATAATAATAATAATAATAATAATAATAATAATGACAATAATAATGATAATGATAATGGTAATAATAATGATAATAACAATAAGGATAATAATAATAATAATAATGATAATGATGATAATGATGATAATAATCATATTAATAATAACGATGATGATGAGGATAATGATAATGATAATGCTAATGCTAATAGTAATGATGACAATAATGATAGAAAGAATGATAATGATAACAATGGTAATACTGTCGAGAATAATGAAGATATTAGAAGTAATAATGATAATGAAAATGAAAAGAATTATGATAATTCTAATGATGAAAATAACAAATCTAATTATAACGTTAATGATAATGATAAATATAATAATAAATATAACACTAACAATAATGATAATGATAACAATAAAGATGATAATTATAATGATAAAGATAATAACAAAGGTAAGAATAATGTTAATGATACTGATAATAATGATGACAATGATAATCATGATGACAACAATAACAACTTATAATAATAGTAACAATAATGATAGCAATAATAGTACTGATAATTATGATAACAGTAATAATGATAATAATGATGATAATAATAAAAATATTAATAATCATTATAATCATGATAATAATAAAGGTAATGATAAAAATAGAGATAACACTGATGATGGGATTAATGATAATGATAATGATGATAATGATGATTAAAATAATAATCATAATAATACTTCTAATAATAAAAACAAAATCAACAACACTAATGATAATAATGATGTTAATAATACTAATAGTATCATAATGATAATGCTACTAATAGCGATAATAATAATAGCTGTCAAGATAATCATAACAATAATGGTAATGATAGTAATTAGAATATGATTAAAAGTGATGAAAATCAATTACAATGATCATAGTAACAATGACAAGACAACTACTCTCATAATAATCATAGTTAAATTCATATTAATGATAACAACAACTATAAGAATATTACTATTACTGGTATTACTATTACTACTACTAATACTACAACTATTAATACTGCTATTTATAAGAATGTTACTACTAATAACCATATTGATAAAATAAATGATAATAACAATCACATTGATAATGTTATAAAAATATTAGTTATGATAGTAAGCTGATAGCAATTATCTTGATATTGATAATGTTATTATGAATATCAAAGTTTATCAACGCAAATAATAGTTATGTTATCAAAGTTATCAGTGATATGGTATATCATGATGAGAATGATAATAGTCATGATAATAATGATAATGATGATACTGATGAGGATAATAATGAAAGTAATTTTAATGATAACAATAATGGTGAGGATAATGATAACAATGATAATTATGAAAATGAAGATAATGATAACAGAGAAAACAACAACAACATTAATGGCAATACTGATAACAATAATATTAGTAGTAATGATGTTAATAATAATTGTAATTACAGTGATACGGATAATTACAATGAAAATACCAATATTCATCATTAATAGTTATGACCGAACCGGTAATATAATAAACAATAATTACGTTCACAGAAGAAACAATTTTACCGACTGTTTTAATAGCAACACTATCATGATTCTTAATCTTTCAATATATCAACACGAATTTTGCACATGCACAGACACAAACACACATACGTACACACACACACACACACACACATACGTACTCAAACAACCTTCACATTTGGCATTGCATTCTTATATACCATCATGCAAAAGTGTATATTATGATTCATCAAGGTCTATGGTAGTCCTAAGTGGTAAACCTGTTCACTTGTTTTTTTTTTATTTATATCGAAAGTTCATGATATCCTAAATAGGAGGATGTTTTGTTTACACTCCTGTAATATTATCATTAATAATAATGATGATAATAGTGATTGTATTAACGGTGATATTGATGGTGATAAGAGTAGCAATAATAGTGATGGTGGTGATGATGATGAAAGTAATTGTGATAATGATAATGATAATAGATTTGGTAATAATAACAGAAAATAATAGCGATATTAATAGTTCGTATGATTACATCATTTGTAATAAGATTGAGAGACTGAAAATGTGGATGATAATAATGACGATAATTAATAATGGTGATGATAATAATAGTCGTAAGTAAGCATATCAATAACTATAGAAATTATGAAAATAATTCTAGAAGTAATAACCTGGTGAGGTAATAATGATTATATATGATGGACGAGCCAGTACAGATCCAAGGAAATTAATACATACATCTATTTTTCTATTATCGTTCGACCCATTTCGACCCATTTTCCCCATAACAACATTGCTGTTCAAACCAAGATGAATGTCAATACAAACATAAGGAACAACGGTATTTAATCATCATCAGCCTATTAATAATAACCCTCTATGACTATAATTATACACTGATAATCTTCCTTTTGTCTCACTCACATTACTCATTCATAAAGGAAGAACAACATTCATTGGAAGACAAAGGAATAGATTCCCTCGGGGGGGGGGGGGGATTAACTAGTTCTGACCGCGTCCAGTAGCTCTGAAGAGACGTTACGCAAAACTGACACCTCCGTCTCATGGGCGTAGAGTTCTAGAGCCATTCGCCCCAGAAACTACCATGGGGGGAAACTACCAGAAACTTGCCAGAAACTACCAAGGGGGGAAAAATTATGCTAATCAGCCGATGAGAACGCAGCAGGAGGGCTGGGGGGAAATCTGTAACCAAAATCTGTAACCTGGAACCGCGAGGGAGGCGGATTGCGACGTATATAAACTCTACCCTTTCCCGGTCCGAGTATCAGTTACCTCATAGCCTTCACAGCTCAAGCATTAGTCCTCTTTCTCGCTCACGCAACGAAGACACCGCCGATATGAAGATGGTAAGTCTTTTTCTTGTGTAGTTCGCGTTTACTCGTGCTGGTAAAAGGGGTGTTTGGTGTATTGTCTTCAGCATAATAGTCAAAGCTAAATGGAGGTTATGATACCAACCACTGACTGACTGTCCATTTTCCCTTTTTTCGATTCACCACAATTCCTTCTCTTTGCAGTTCATGGCCGTACTCATCCTTGGCTCCGTGGCCTCCTCCAGGGCCATCTTCTTCGACCTCTTCAAGAAGGAGTCATGGCAGGCCGATCCCTGGGCTGCACAACCTGCTGACCCTTGGGCTCAACAGCCTGCTGACCCCTGGGCTGCACAGCCTGCTGATCCTTGGGTTCAGCAGCCACCCGTTCAGCAACAAGTAAAAGAAGTGAGTTATGACTCCTAACAGATTGAAGAACTTCATGATTTGTCTTTCGTATGAGCCTCATCAGTGAGCCATTTCTAGCTCTTCCGAAAACCTGTTCAAAAACAAGTAAGACGTGCTTTTATATTCAGGGCTTAATTCTCTCTCTGATATTCTCTCTTCTTTACAGATCCCCATTTTCAAGCCCTATTTGGAGTTCAAGCCCATCTCCATCCCATTCCCCAAGCTGGAACCCGTGCCCGTGGTCAAGCCCTTCCCCATCCTCAAGCCAGAGTTCGTAGAGGCCCAAGTCCCCCTGTACAAGCCACAGGTCCCCCTCCCCAACAAGTACTTCAACTTCAACGCGTAAGTTGTCTGATGGGAGTGGCAGTCAAACTTTCTGAGAGAAAATGAAGTCAATATTTACTGTTCTTGTCGCCATATATCATACAAGATAATATTGAATTCCATGGATCTAACGCCATGTTCCCTTTTTTCCCTCCCAGTAACGTTGGACTTCAGCAGCAGCCACAGCAGTACCAGCAGGCCCAATACCAGCAGGCCCAGTACCAGCAGGCCCAACACCAGCAACACCATCAACACCAGCAGCAGCAGCAGCAGCAACACCTCTCCTCTGCCTACCAAGCACCCGACGCCCATCACCATCACTAACGAAGCTTCGAGTGGCTATCAACACCATGCGTCCCGAGAACACGTCTGGACACGACTGTGATTAAGTCAAGTCGACTTCGATTAATACGTGTTTAATTTCGTCTGGAGTGATGCCAGATGATCATATCTCTGTGTGGTGTTAGAAATAGGATGGTATTAACTGCTACAACAACATCAGTTATACTATTGAATCACCTCACTGATGTTTGTTTGTTTTTCATGACATTGAAATATTTTTGCGAATTATTCATCTGTCATGAAACAAAGATTCAATTCTATTGTTATTTTGCTGTTTTTTCTTTGCAAAAACAGTTATTGACATATTTATTTGTATTTATGTACTTTCAATAAAACAATTTACAAGGATTTATATGTTTCCAATACATTATATGCCCTCTTAGGAACAATCACTATAGGTT
>NW_028234414.1:43602994-43605494 GCF_977035675.1 Penaeus japonicus | reverse complement strand
AGGGACTGCATAAGGTCATTTTGTTTTGCCTCACAGTACCTCCTTCTGGTTAACTTGATAATGGCTACTTGGAAACAAATCTTAGATGTCTTTGCTTATCTGTGATCACCTGGCGAGGCGTGTGAAACTTGTGGATAAACAAGAATCTCAGAATCATTTGGTGTGGGTGAGTAGTAGGAGATGAAGGTTGATACTAGTCGATAGCCCAGCTGATCCCTCCTTCAGGTGTAAAGGATTTAAGGACGCTTTCTTACGCGTCTGATCTGTGAGGTGTTCTATACGCAGCTGTAGAAGAAATGGGGTTTGTCTGCTTGTGGTCCCAGCTTGTGTGGTCGTAGGATGTTAATATTTATATGATAATGAATCTCTCTCTCTCTCTCTCTCTCTCTCTCTCTCTCTCTCTTTCTCGTTCGCATACTTTATTATTTTTTATCTCTCTCTCTATCTCTTTTTTTCTTCTTTTTCTCTCTCACTCTCTCTCTCTGTCTCTCTCTCTCTCTCTCTCTCTCTCTATCTATCTCTCTTCTCTCTCTCTCTCACTCTCTCTCTATCTATCTCTCTTCTCTCTCTCTCTCTCTCTCTCTCTCTCTCTCTCTCTCTCTCTCTGACCTCGAGTCTTTATTTAGCAGAAACTTTGATAAAAATATAAGGACTTCGACCATAGTCAAGGGCGCGGTTGGAGCCAAGGCGTTGTATTGTGAGATGGTTATGAGAACAATTTATATAATAGTTTCCAACCGATTGATAGCCGTATAATAATTATAACAATGAAAAAAAAAGAAATTTATCAGATGGATATTTGGTTAGTAGATTATATTAGGAGAAGCTTGTAATAGGATAGCCACCTATGATGTATAATGTTTAGAAGACACTTTAAAAGACAATCTATTACTAGAGAAGATAAATGTCTTTGTATGGTATATTTGTGCATCAAAACTAATAGGATTGATTTGACCGAATAATTGCTGGAGATTTTTTATTTGACCGACACTTATTCTTACGAGCCAGAAAATTTATTTTATTGAGAAATGACGATGGGCCTTTTATTTAAAAAAGGAAAGAAAGAAAGAAAGAAAAAATATATATACTGGGATTTCACTATTTCAAAATTATTCTTGAAGTGTCAAAGTGTGTACCGTTTTTTCTGCTTAAACCGACCAGGCGGGAAAGAGGTGAGAAATCGGGTTACGTCGTGTAAAGAAAGAAAACGAACACATTGGTTGTGATAAAAAAAAAAAAAAAAAAAAAAAATCAAATGCTTGTTAAGCGATTTTTTCCTCACCAAAATTTCGAATAAATTCATGGATGAACTTCTCAATACATTATACAAACATCGTCTTATCCTGCTTTCTTTGTTAAATATTGAAGGAACTGCGTATCATTAATTTCTATCAAATGCAAATAGCAATGTTTTTTTTCTCGAAATAAGGGATCGATTGAATGGGCGTCACCTGGAACAAAAGTTGTTTACATTTCATTTCATTTACATAACGCGAAATCTCTCTCTCAGACGATATAATTATCCCGAATCTTCTCAAATTTATACAAAGTAAAGAAGAAGAAGAAGAAGAAGAAGAAGAAGAAAAAGGCTACAAGTCTCTCACACTAACATAGGATCAGGCGAGAGTCTTAAATGAAGATTTTTGTAGGATTCCTGAAAGAGGTCGAGTAGGTATTTTCTTCCTGAAGGACACCTTATCAAAGTCATTGATAGCATTATTATTATTAGAAGAAGATTAGCGATGTTATCTATGATATCGATGGGTGCTGTAGTCCTTTCATGGATGACTATAAGGAATTGTTTGTCTTGACTACTAGAGATTATATAGATGACTCAGTAGTTAGGGGTGTTGAGTCCAGCCCCCGTCCAGCTCGGCAAATTTATTTTTTACTAATGTCCTAAGAATGAAATGTGTTTAATTCACACACACACACACACAATCAATCAATCAAACAAGCAAGCAAACATGCAAACAAACAATCAACACACACACACACACCCAACCAACCAACAAACAAACACACAAAAAAAAACAAAAAAAAAACACCCCCCCCCCCCCCCCAACCCACCCACAAACCCCACCCCACCACACACCCCACACACCCATCCACCTCAACCCCCAAACCCCACCCAAACCCCAAACCCACCCCACACACCCCCACCCCACACCCACACCCACACCCCAAACCCACCCACCCCAACCCCCAAACCCACCCACCCAACACCACACCCACACCACAACCCAAACCACACCCAAACACCCCACACCCACAAACCCCAACCCACATCCACAAACCCCCACACCCACACCCATCCACTCACACCCACAAACCCCCACACCCACAAACCCCCACACCCACACCCACACCCACAAACCCCCACACCCACACCCACAAACCCCCACACCCACACCCACAAACCTCCACACCCACACCCACACACACACACTCTATATCGAACCTACCATGAACACATACACACCCCTACATACATACTCTT
>NW_028234414.1:43601855-43602894 GCF_977035675.1 Penaeus japonicus | reverse complement strand
ACCCCCACCACCTCCACCTCACACACCAAAACACCTTTTACTATGGACTACAACCCCCCCCCCCCCACCCCCATTCCACAACAACACAAACACACTTCTTTTTTCTTTATGGCACCACACCCTCCAACCAACCCATACTCAACCCCCCCCCCCCACCTCCCCACACACACAAACACCTTCTTCTATGGCACCTCAACCCCCCCCCCCACCCCAACCACCTCAATTCTGGAATAACCCCACTCCAATAAACACTTCTATGGCACCTCAACCCCAGCCCCTTCAGTGGCACTTCCTTCCAAGCAACTGAACACATCCCTTTGTGCCACGGGAATCGCGCTGTCTTTTGACCTCCTTTGTTTGGGGGTTTTGAGATGGGACAGATAACACGTGGACATCTTGAGATACGGAATCTGTTTTTTTTTTTTTTTTTTTTTTTTTTCTTCTTCTTCTTTCTTTTTACTCTTTTATTTTACTTTCTTGATTTTGTTTTTTGTTTTTGTTTGTTTTGTCTTCTCTTTTCTTTCTTTTTCTTTCTTTCTTTCTCTCTCTTTTACCGTCTTTTTATCTCTCTTTTCTCTTTCTCTCTTTGTCTGTCTGTTTCTTTTCTCTCTCTCTGTCTCTCTTTCTCTCTCTCTCTCTCTCTCTCTCTCTCTCTCTCTCTCTCTCTCTCTCTCTCTCTCTCTCTCTCTCTCTCTCATCTCTCTCTACTCTCTGTCAATCTCTCTCTCTCTCTCTACTAGCTCTCAATTCTCTGTCTAATTCTCTCTACTTTCTCTCTCTACACTCTTCACTCAAATTTCTTTCTCCTTCTCCTCTCTCTCTCTTCTCTCTCTGTTCCATCTCTCTCTTCTCTCTTTCTCTTCTCTCTCATCTCTTCACCCACCTATCTCTCTCTCTCTCTCTCTCTCAATCTCTCCCTCTCTCTCTCTCTCTCTCTCTCTCCCTCCTTCCCTCCCTCCCTCTCCCTCTCGCCTCTCCCCTTTTGTTATCCTCCCGCTGTCGTACAGAGCGCCACAGAGGTACGTGCGCTCCCGGCAAC
>NW_028234414.1:43564355-43574355 GCF_977035675.1 Penaeus japonicus | reverse complement strand
ATATATAATAATATCATATATATAATTTAAAATATATATAAATATATATATATAAATATATATATAATCTTTCAAATACAAATTTGCATACACAAAAGATGTATCATTTTATTACTCAGTATTGCACAAAAAAATAAAAAAAATAAATGTATATCACACAGTCACGTAAGAAAAAAAATGCAGAGAGAATAAACACGCCATTTGATATCCAAAACAGAAACGTGCATGTTGTTGCAGAAACGAATGACTTGATTATACTGAGTGAAAAAATATATATAAAAACCTGTTGAAGAGATTGTTTTTATTCGTGACTACGGTACGACTTTGGCAATGACACTCTTGACAGGGTGAGTCACTCGATTGCATCATATGCCATTGCAGAATAAATGCCACGCATATACTTGGATGTTTTCGTGTGTTTTAAGAACAATAATTGGTAGAGTTTTCTTGTCTCTATGTTGTAGTATATGGTAGATATATGTTTATGTTGTTTGTATGTGTGTATGATGTATGTATCGCAGGCTTAATTCTGTTCTTTAAATGTTATATAATTTACATGAGATTGTCTTTTTTATCACTATTCATTATTTTATCACTATTTTATCACTAAGTTTATTGTTAGGAATAGAAACAGACACGCCCATGCATAACTTTCATTCATTTATGTTTATTGATCATTCATACATACATACATACATACATACATACATACATACACATATATATATCGCTACTGCTGTCTCCAACATTTTTTTTTTTTTTCAAACATCTCAACCCGTTAGTAAAGCGAGTATTCCTTTTTTCTCTCTTTTTATGCTTATTATTCTTCAATAAGGCAGCTACCTAAGTCAGGACAATTAGTGTGACTAATTACCTGTTCCATACTCGTCATCATAACATTGTTTCTTTTTTTTTTTTTACGTCAGTTAATGAACTTTTCCCGAAATAACAGAGCAAAAAAAAAGACCCTTCGAATAGCAACACTGACTTCGGCACTGAACACTAGTGGCGTTTTTTTTTTTTTTTTTTTTTTGTTATTATTTTCATTATTTTTATTATTATCATATATTCACAAATGTACAGCCTATCTTGTTCTTATGATTATCTTTAAATGCTATGCTGTAATCTCCTTACCCCTTCTGTCTTCCTCTCCTTATCTCTCCTCCTCCTTTTTCTTCTTCTTCTTCTTCTCCTCTTCTTCCTCTTTTTTCCTCCTTCCCCTCCTCTTCCTCCTCTTTTTCCTCCTCCTCCTCCTCCTCCTCCCCCTCTTCTTCCTCCTCTATTTCCTCCTTCTCTTCCTCCTCCTCCTCCTCCTCCTCCTCCTCCTTTTCTTTATCTTCGTTCTCTTCCTCCTCTTTCTTCCTCCTCCTCCTCTTCCTCCTTTTCCTCCTCCTCCTTTTCCCCCTCATCCTCCTCTTCCTCCTGCTCCTCCTCCTCCTCTTCCTTAAGAGGCGGTTCAAACATGAAGCGGAAATGAAAGGCATTACTTCTTCCTCTTCTTCCTCCTCTTCCGAGAGATACTGTCCTCCTCTTCCTTCTCCTCTTCCTCGGAGAAAAAGAAGAGAGAGAGAGAGAGAGTGATACTCAGAGAGTGAAAGAAGAGTGAGAGAGAAGAGAAGAGAGAGAAAAGAGAGATAATAAATCTATGTCAATTTTTCCTCCACCTCCTTTTCCTCCTCTTCCTCCTCCTCCTCTTCCTCATCCTCCTCCTCATCTTCCTCCTCCTCCTCCTCCTCCTCTTCCTCTTCCTCCTCCACCTCCTCATCTTCCTCCTCTTCCTCCACCTCCTCCTCCTTCCCCTCCTCCTCCTCCTCCTCCTCCTCCTCTTCCTCCTCTTCCTCCTCCTCTTCCTCTTCCTCCACCTCCTCCTCCTTCCCCTCCTCCTCCTCCTTCCCCTCCTCTTCCTCATCTTCCTCCTCCTCCTCTTCTTCCTCCTCCCCCTCTTCCTCCTCCTCCTCCTCCTCTTCCTCCTCCTCCTCATCTTCCTCCTCCTCCTCCTCCTCCTCTTCTTCCTCCTCTTCCTCCTCCTTCCCCTCCTCCTTTTCCTCCTCCTCATCTTCCTCCTCTTCCTCCTCCTCCTATTCCTCCTCCTCCTCCACCTCCTCCTCCACCTCCTCCTCCTCCTCTTCCTCCTTCCCTCCTCCTCTTCTTCGTCTTCAAGTACCTCTACCGTTACTTTTTCAATGCTTTTTCTCTTGATGCATCTGGATCTACTTTTTTTTCTTCTCCCAATTCGCTCTTTCTTTCTTTTTTCTCCTCTTCCCCTCTTTGATTGTGAGGGGAAACCGGATCCCCTTCTTTTAGTCCCCTTGCTTCCTCTTCCTCCTCCTTCTCCTCTCCTATTTCTTCTCCTCTTCCTTCTCTTCCTCTTATTCTTCTTCCTCCTCCTCCTCCCCCTCCTCCCCCTGCTCCTCCTCCTCCTCCCCCTCCTCCTCCTCCTCCTCCTCCACCTCCTCCTCCTCCTCCTCCTCCTCCTCCTCCTCCTCTTCTTACTCTTCCTCCTCCCCCTCCTCCTCCTAGTCCTCCTCCTCCCCCCCCCTACCTTTCCCCCCTCCTCCTCCCCCATCCCTCCTCCTCCTCCTCCTCCTCCCCCTCCTCCTCCTCCCTCCTCCCCTCCCTCGCTCCGCTCCGTTCCTCCGACACTTCATCCTCCTCCGTCCCCTCTTTCTCTCCTCCTCCTCGCTTCTTCTCCCCTACTCTTTCCTCCTGCCCCGCCTTTGAGAGCGACTTCTATGTGATTTTTCCCCAATTAAGTGACGGCTGGAATAATTTCCTTCGATTTAACTCAAAGGAATTTTTCTCTCTCTCCCATTTTTTTTTTTTTTTTTTCTCTAAACTCTCTTCCTGTATCTCTGTTTCTGTTCTCTCTTTCTCTGTCTCTCTCTTTCTCCTCACGACTCTCTCTCCTCCCCACTCTCGCTCTTTACTCGACTTATTCTCTCTCCTCGCTCCACTCATCTCCTCTCCTCTCCTCTTGCTCCTCCTTATCTCTCTCTCGCATCTCTCCCTCACTAATTCTTCTTTGCTTCTCTATCTTATCTACTCTCTGTCCCCTCTCTCTCTCCCTCTCACTCACTCTTCTCTCCTCTCTCTCTCTCTCTCCTCTATCCGCTCTCTCTCTCGCGTCTAGCCTCTCCTTCTCTCTATCTCACTCTCACTCACTCACTCACTCACTCATTCTCTCTCTCACTCACTCACTCATTCTCTCTCTCTCTCTCTCTCTCTTCTCCCGTCTTCTCTCTCTCTCCTTCTCTCTCTCTCTCTCTCTCTCTCTCTCACTCACTGGTGTCCACTCATTCTCTCTCATCACTCCACTCACTCTCATCTCTCTTTCTCTCTCTCTCTCCTCTCTCTCTCGCCGCTCTCTCTCTCTCTCTCTCACACACAACACACACTCACTCAAGTCTCATCTCTCTGCCTCTCTCTCACTCACTCTCATCACTCATCCTCCCTCTCTCTCTCTCATCTTCTCCTTCTCTCCTCTCTCCTCTCTCTGTCTCTCTCCCTCTCTCATACACACACACACCACACATTCACTCACTCTCTCTCTCCTCGTTCTCTCTCTCTCTTCTATCTCTCTCTCTCTCTCTCTTCTCTCTCTCTCTCGCTCTCTCTCTCACTCACGCGGTCTTCTCTCTCTCTCTTCTCTCACTCATCCTCTCCTCGCTCTCTCTCTCTTCCTCTCTCTCCGCTCTCTCTCGTTCTCTCTCTCTCTCTCTCTCTCTCTTCTCTCTCGCCTCTCCTCTCTCTCTCTCCGCTTCCTCTCTCCTTCACATCACTCTCTCTCTCTACTCTCTCTCTCACTCACTCTCATCTCCTCTCTCATCCCCTCTCTCTCTCTCTCCTCTCTCTCTCCTCTCTCTCCTCTCGCTCTCTCCTCTCTCTCTACTCTCACCCATTCTCTCCTCTCTCTCGCATCTCTCACTCACTCATTCCTCTCTCTCTATCAACTTCTCTCTCTCTCTCTCTCTCGCTCTCTCTCACTCTCTCTCTCTCTCATCTCTCTCCTCTCTCTCTTCTCACTCTTCTCTCTCTCTCTTCTCTCTCTCGACTCTCTCTCCTCTCTCTCCGTCTCTCTCTCTCTCTCTCTCCTCGGTCTCTCACTCACTCATTCTCCTCTCTCTCACTCACTCTCTCTCTCTCTCGCTCTCCCCTCTCTCTGTCTCTCTCTCTCTCTCTCTCCTCTCACTCCATCTCTCGCCGCTCTCTTCTCTCTCTCTCCTCTCTCTCTCTCTCTCTCTCTCGCTCTCTCACTCACTCATTCTCTCTCTCTCTCACTCACGCATTCTCTCTCTCTCTCTCTCTCTCTCTCTCTCTCTCTCTCTCTCTCTCTCTCTCTCTCTCTCTCTCTCTCTCTCTCATTTTCTCTCTCTCTCTCACTCATTCTCTCTCTCTCTTCTCTTCTCTTCCCTTCTCTTCTCTTCTTTTCTCTTCTCTTCCCTTCTCTTCTCTTCTCTTCTCTTCTCTTCTCTCCTCTCCTCTTCTCTTCCCTTCCCTTCCCTTCCCTTTTCGCCTCCTCTTCTCCTCGCTTCTCTTCTCTCCTCCCCTTCTCTTCTCTTCTCTTCCCTTTCTCCTTCTCTCCTCTTCCTCTTCTCTTCCCCTTCTCTTCTCTTCTCTTCTCTTCCCGTCTCTTCTCTTTCGTCTCTTCTCTTTCCCTCCCCTTCCCTCCCTTCCACTTTTCCTTCCTTCCCTTCTCGCTCTCTTCTCTTCCTCTTCTCTTAATTCTTCTCTTCTCTTTTTCTCTCTTTCTTCTTTTTTTCTCCTTCCCTTCCCTTCCTCTCCTTCTCTCACTCTCTCTCTCTCCCTTCTTCCTCATCTCTGCTTCCTCGTCTCTTCTCTCCTCACCTCTTCTGCTCTTCTCTTCTCTCCTCTTCTCTTCTCCCTCTCTCTCTTCTTCTTCTACCCTTCTTCTCTTCCTCTTATACTCTTTTTTCTTTCTCTTCTCTTCTCCTTCTCCTCTTTCTTCTTCTTTCTTTCTTCCTCTCTTCTCTTTTCTTCTCTTCTCTTATTTATCCCTCCCTCTCTATCCTTATCACCCTCCCATGTGGTCTAGTGGCTAGGATACCTGGCTTTCACCCAGGAGGCCCGGGTTCGATTCCCGGCATGGGAAAGAATTATGTCTTATTTTGTAATCACTACAAAATCAGATCTCTAGCTCTCTCTCTCTCTCTCACTCTCACTCATTCTCCCTCTCTTTCTCTCACCCATTCTCTCTCTCTCTCACCCATTCTCTCTCTCTCTCTCTCTCTCTCTCTCTCTCTCTCTCTCTCTCTCTCTCTCTCTCTCTCTCTCTCTCTCTCTCTCTCTCTCTCTCTCTCTCTCATTCTCTTTCTCTCACCTATTCTCTCTCACTCTCTCCTTTGCTTATTCTTGATTTTCATTTTTTTTTTTTTTTTTTTTTTCCTGTTTCTGCGTTTTCGTCTTATTTTTGTTTTTTCTTCTGTTTGTTTGTTTTCCTTTTTTGGATCGTCATTCTTTTTTTTTCCTTTTTCTTCTTCTTCTTTTTATTATTGTTCTTCCTCCTCTTCTTCTTCTTTTTCTTCTTTCTATCTATATATATCTCTCTATCTCTCTCTCACTCTCTATCTCTCTCTCTCTCTCTTTCTCTCTCTCTCTCTCACTCACTCACTCACTCATTCTCTCTCTCTCTCTCTCTCACTCACTCATTCTCTCTCTCTCACTCACTCATTCTCTCTCTCTCACCCATTCTCTCTCATTCTCTCCTTTGCTTATTCTTAATTTTCATTTTTTTTTTTTTTTTTTTCCTGTTTCTGCGTTTTCGTCTTCTTTTTCTTTTTCTTCTGTTTGGTTGTTTTCCATTTTTGATCGTCATTCTTTTTCTTTTTTTCCTTTTTCTTCTTCTCCTTCTTTTTATTATTGTTCTTCCTCCTCTTCTTCTTCTTCTTTTTTCTTCTTCTTCTTTTTCTTCTTCCTCTACCTCTTCGTCTTCTTCTTTTCCTTCTTTTTATCATAATTATTATAATTTTCTTCCTCCACCACTTCCTCCTCTTCCTCTTCCTCTTCTTCTTCTTTTTCTTTTTTCTTCTACCTCTTTTTTTTATCATAATCATGATTATCTTCACTCTTTTCCTCCAATTCCTTCACCTCTTCCTTCTTCATCTTCTTAATTTTCTTCTTCTTCTTTTTCTTCGTATTATTACTATTATCGTTATCATTTTCTTTCTTCTACTCCTCCTCCTCCTCCTTCTTCTTCTTCTTCTTCTTCTTCTTCTCCTTTTCCTTCTTCATCTCTTCCTTTTTCTTACTCTTATTCTCTTTTTTCTTCTTATTTTTTTCTTCATTTTCTTCCTATGAAACTACTATTGTTACTAATAATGATTACCATCATTCAGAAATCATTATCACTACTGGTAATAATGATACGAACAATGATAATAACAATAATCATAACCATCATCATCATTATCATTATCATTATTATTATCACTATCATCATCATCAACATCATCATCATCATCATCATAATGATAGTAACAATCATCATTATCATCATAATCATCATATTGAAAATCATCATCATCATCACCATCATCATCACCATCATCATCACCACCACATCATTATTCATATTGTTATTATGAATATTTTCATCACTATTATTATCATTTTTGTTATTGTTTTCATTATCATCATTATCATTATCATCATTATTTGATTGCCATTATTCTTATTGTTGTTATCATTATTATTACCACAATCATTATTATAACTTTACATCATTACTCTCGTTATCAAAATGTTATTAATACCATTATTATCATCATTATTATATAGTCATTTCTATTATCATTATCACTATCACGCTCAGTATCATCATCATTATCAATATGATCATAATGATCATTATCATCAACATCATCACAATTATCATCATTATGTCACAGAATAGACGGTTTTTTTCATAATTTCCCACATAAACATTTTTCTATTTTTTATGACTAATTTTCTTTTTGTTTGTTTGTTTGTTGCCCTTTCATTGTATGTTTGTTTGTATTTATTTTTTGTTGTTATTTATTCGTATTGTCATCTTCGTTACAGTGTTGTTGTTTATTTGTTTTTTTGTTTTTTTTATTAGTATTATTGTTATTATTATTTCTATCATTATTTTCATTAATATTATTGATATTATTATTATTATTGCTATCATTATCATTTTGATTAATTATATTGTTATATTATTATTATCATTGTTACTTTTTTCATCATTATTATCATTATTGTTAAAATCATTATCATTAAAATCATTATTATTAAAATCATTATTGTCCTTGTTATCATTGTTATTGTTATTATCATCATCATTACTAAATAACAATAACAATATGCGTACGTATGTGTGTATACACACACACATATATATTATTTATATTTATATTATATATATATATATATATATATCATATATATATATTATATAAATATATATATTTATAATATAGATATGTATTTATTTATATTATATATATATTATATAAATATAATATATATATATATATATATATAGATACGTATATATATATCATATATATTGAAATATATATATTTATATATACATCATATATATATATATTTCTATTATATTTATATTTGTATATATAAAATATATATATATAACATATTATATATATATATATATATATATATATATATATATATATACATATATATATGTATATATAGATATTATATTTATATATATATATATTTTATAATATATATACATATAATATATATATATATATATATATATATATATATATTTATATGTTAGATATATGTGTATTATTATATATATATATATACATTTATATATATATATATATAATATATATATATATATTAGTATTTATATATATATATTTTGTATGTATGTTTTATAAAAATATATATTATTACATATATATATATATACAATATTTATATTTATATCTATATATATGAATCTATATATAAATGTATATTATATATATTTATATATATATATATTTATATTATATATATATATAGATTGACACACATTTATATATACATATATATATATATAATATTATATATATATTTTATATCTAATATTTTTATATTCATAATTATATATATATATATATATATTATCTATATAATATATATATCTATTATATTTATGTAGTATATATAATGTATTATATATATTTACTTTATATTATATTATTATATTAGATATATATTTATATATATATACATATATGTATGTGTGTGTGTATGTGTGTGTGCGTGTGTATGTATGTATGTGTTTGTTCATGCATTCTGGAGTATCCATACGGCATAAGACAAATAAAACGAAAACCAAACACGCCCAACCGCCCACACCGATAAGAAAACAATTCAAGCAACAAACATACAGTTTACCAAGCGATCGCCACACTGTTGACCGACCAATCGATTTCAATTGCACAAAAACACAGCTCGTTTATGCAAAGCAAGTGATCGAAGGCCGTTATTTGTTGTCAATAGAAGGATTATTTATCGACAAAGAAAGCAAGGCTTGTTAAACAGCAGCACTGTAATGTGAATTGTTCGTAGGACTCCTGTGTAAAGTTTACCTCGTGTGGTGTATGAGAGGAGCTCTGGTTGTGGTTGAAGTGTGTGGTTGTGTGGGTGGGTGGGTGTTTGTGTGTGTCTGTGTGTGTGTGTGTTTGTATGGATGGGTGGGTGTCTTTGTGTATGTGTGTGTGTGTGTGTGGTTGAAGTGTGTGTGTGTGTGTGTGTATGGGTGTTTTTTTGTATGTGTGTGTGTTTGTGTGTATGTGTGTGTAAATATGTGGTGTCTTTGTGTGTGTGTGTGGGTGTGTGGGTGTGTGTGTAAATATGTGGTATGTCTAGTCATGTCTGTTTCGGGGTATTGTGATTGCAAGATTTTATTTTTGACGTTATCATTATTGTTGTTGTTGTTATTGTTGCTGTTGTTATTGTTGTTGTTATTATTATTACTGTTGTTGTTGTTATTGTTGTTGTTGTTATTATTGTTATTGTTGTTGTTGTTGTTATTGTTATTGTTGTTGTTATAAGTTATCACCATCAATGTTATCATTAGTATTCCAGATCGAGGGAGACACAACCGAAGAAGCGCAGACCTTTGTTTACCTGGGATCTACAATTACCAGTCAGATTATCTTTCTGATCATTATTATTATTGGCATTATTATCATTATCATTATCATCACAATTATCATCTTCATTATTATTATCATTATCCTCATTGATAACAATAGTCATAATATTAAGATAGAATCATTATTACTTTCATTACCATTGTTACTGCTATCATTATCGCTATCATTATTATTATTATCGTTATTGAGATCACTATCATTATTATTGTTATCATAATTAAGATAACTACTATTCTTATCGTTATCTCTCTGGTTCCACATACGGTTTCCTTTCTTAGACACCAATTGCAATGTTAACAATTATTTTCCTCTGATTAATCTCCCATGTGTTTTTTTTTTCTTCTTCTTCTTCTTCTTCTTCTTCTTCTTCTTTCTTTTTTTCTTTTTCTTAAAGATATATGGGACAAGTTTATCGCCTGATATATTCAAATAAAAGTTGATATATAGAAAGATCTAAAAGATTTAACTAATAAAAAGCTTTGCGTTCATATTATATACATTTTTAAGACGAAATGATTCTGCCAGTCATTCTCAAAGCCATAGGAATTTTTTTTTTAAGTTTGCAAATTGTTCAACCGCAAATACTATGCATTGAGACTTCGTGTCTTGCGTTTAATTGCAACTTGTGTAAATCGTTATCTGTAAATACTATATATTGGAAATTTGTGTCTTGCAACTAACCGTAATTTGTGTAAATCGTTAGATATTTGGAAAATCTTTTGTGTCTACCTGTAACCTGTTTACTATGTTTCTTTGTAATTACTGTGTAATATGTGCTGAAAAGATGTCCTTTTGTTTAACTGTTTCGCTGTAAATACCATACATTGATC
>NW_028234414.1:43541867-43549367 GCF_977035675.1 Penaeus japonicus | reverse complement strand
ATTACTATCATTATAATTTTAATTATCAACAACATAATCCTCCTCATTATTATCACCTATCATTAATATTGATATTGCTATTGTTTCTATAATCGTTATCATCATCATCATCATCATCATTATCATCGTCATCATCATCCTCATCATCATTATCATCATTATCATCATCATCATTATAATCATCATCATTATCATTATCATCATCATCATCATCATCATCATCACCATTATCATCATCATCATCATCATCATCATCATTATCCTCCTCCTCCTCCTCATCATCATCATCATCATCATCATCATCATCATCATCATCATCATCATTATCATTATCATCACTATAACTCCGATAAAAAATTCGACCAAAACAAAACCCAACTTGTGTGCGTATCTGTGTATACGTACATGGCAAGCTGTGTCTGTATTTTACGCTAAATGACCTTATAAGTCTCGTTTTATCGTCAAAGTTAAATTCGCGGCTTTGTCTGAGTGTGTGTGTGTGTGTGTGTGTATGTGTGTGTGTGTGTGTGTGTGTTTGTGTGTGTGTGTTTGTGTGTGTGTGTGTGTGTGTTTGTGTGTGTGTGTGTTTGTGTGTGTGTGTGTGTGTGTTTGTGTGTGTGTGTGTGTGTTTGTGTGTGTGTGTGTGTTTGTATGTGTGTGTGTGTGTTTGTGTGTGTGTGTGTGTGTGTTTGTGTAAGTGTGATATAAAAGAGTAAGAAATTGTATTTTTGCACGCCGTCTCACTTTTAGATTGGGTGTGGTGAGTGTGATGTTGACAGTGTTTTGCACTTTTTTCTGTTTAATTTATTATATGAAAATATGTGTTTTCCATGAATCTTTTTTTTTGTTTGTTTGTTTGTTTGTTTGTTTACGGTGATCGTTGTTTTTTTTTTTTATTATCGTTATCATTATCATGATAATTATAATTATCATCATCGTTGTTATCATTATCATCATTATTATTATTATTGTGGTGAATTAGTTTAGTCTAGTTTAGATCTTTATTTACCAGCCTGGCTAACTGCACAGGCATGGGCAAGCTTTGATACATTTATGTAGTCATGACATTGTTGCTAACATTGTATTACAAATTAAGGTAATAACATTATCATATTCTATAGTAAATCAACTGTGAATAGACATTTGATAAATGTTATAATAGGGTATCATATACCGAATTTCGGATATAGCATAAGTACATCTTCTAGTACAGTTGATGTTATGAAATAATTACATAATTCTGCATACCTCATGCTAGGTGGCCTTAAAGGTTGTATCGTATGGCACTCTGAAATGTAATGTTCAAGTGTTCGTTTATACTCTTCGTTGCAAAGTCTGCATTTAGTTTCTTCTACATTGCATTCTGAACTGACCTGCCAATACATTCTGTATCCAAGTCTAATTCTTGCAGTCACAATATCACATTGTCTTGTCCTTGTCTTGTATGAACCATAAATGAATCTCTCCTGCGAAAACTGGTCAAAATGTTTTATGTTACATTGTTGTTATTATTATCATCATTATTATCATTGTGGTGAATTATTCCCTGATATCAGGCGGGTCATCCCGTAGACTTCCGGCCGCCTGTCACCCTGACGTCGCTATGCATCTACAGATTTCGTCCTTCAAAATGGCTTAACTTTGCTGTTTTCTGTGTGTATGTGATTAAATAAGAATAAAGTGTGTTTTTCTTTTGTTTTGACTTACTTTTCCGAGTGTTCTACGTCTACAGAGGGTCACCATGAGAGCGGGAAATTGCTAGTATAAAAGGTCAAGTCAGGGCGTTTAAAGGTCCCTCACTCCCTCCCTTCCTCCCTTCCTCCCTCACTCATTACCATTCCATAACTCCCTCTCCCTCACTCACTTGCTCACTCATTCACTTATTCACTCACTTTTCCTCCCTCCTTCACTCACTTCTTTGTTCCCTCCTTCCAACTCTCTCCCTCTCTCTCCCTCTCTCTCTCTCCATCCCTCACTAACCTCTCTCTCCTTCCCTCACTCTCTCTTCCTCTCTCTCTCTCCATTCCTCACTTTCTCTTTTCCTCGAACTCCCTCCCTCCCTCCCTCTCAATCCCTCAGTCCCTCCCTCCCTCCCTTACTTCCTCCCTCACTCCCTCCCTCTCCCTCGAAAAGAAACTATAAGGGAGATCTTAAGACTTGAAAGAGAGAGATAAAGCGAAAGAGAGCGAGCAAGAAAGAGAGAGAGAGAGAAAGAAAGAGAGAAGAAGAGGCAGACTTAATCCTAAGAAAGTAGAGTGGGTCTCTTCACTTGTCATTGCTTTCTCTTATTTTCATTATCTCTGCTTTCTCTTATTCTTACTAAATCAGCTTTCTCTAAATCTTACTATCTCTACTTTCTCTAAATCTCACTATCTCTGCTTTTCTCTTATTCTCAATATCTCTGCTTTCTCTTATTCTCACTATCTCTGCTTTCTCTTATTCTCCCTATCTCTGTTTTTTTCTAAATCTCACTATCTCTGCTTTAGATTGATAGATATGTGTGTGTTTGTGTGTGTGTGTTTGTGTGTGTTTGTCTGTGTGTTTGTGTTTATGTGTGTGTGTGTTTGTGTTTGTGTGTGTTTGTGTGTGTTTGTGGGTGTGTGTATTTGTGTTTGCCTTTGTGTGTTTGTGTGTGTTTGTGCGTGTGTGTGTGTGTGTGTTTGCATGTGCTATATACATATGTATAACCATACAAACACACACCAAACCCAACCCACGTAAATCGCCAGGGTCATCATCCGTAAAGGAAATTTTCCTGCCGTTGAGAAGCTAAATCACAATTTTTGACTTGAAGTATAGCGCCGCCAGAACTTTACGCAAAATTTCGCCCATTAATCTCGAACGCCTTGGAAGGAAAAAAAAAATAAGAGTTAAGAAATATGGCGAGAGGACACAGCACCTTTCGTAAAGTCTACCCCACACACCGTCTCCCCGTTTTCTTTGTCGTTAGATTGTTTGGAAATCCTATTGAAAGAGAGTCCTTTGGCTTGTTTTTTCTTTCTTTCTTTCTTTCTTTCTTTCTTACTTTTTTTTTTTTTTTTGTCTGGATGTTTATGGTTTATCTTGTATTTCCTTTTTTAGCTGTTTTTTTTTTTTTTTTTTTTTTTTTTTTGTCTGTCAGTCCGTCTACATATTTGACTCTGTCTGTCTGTTTGTCTATAATTCTGTCTACCTGTCTATTTGTCTGGCTGGCTGACTGTCTGCCTGCTTGCCTGCCTGCTCTCCTGCCTGCCTGTCTTTCTCTCTCTATCTCTCTCTCTCTTTCCCTTCTCTCTCTCTCTCTCTCTTTCCCTTCTCTCTCTCTCTCTCTCTCTCTCTCTCTCTTGCTCTCGCTTTCTCTCTCTCTATCTTTCTCTCTTTCTCTATATCTTTTCTCTCTTTCTCTCCTTTGATTTCGAGAGAAAGAGAGCGAGAGAGAGCGACAGTGAAAGGGAGAGCGAAAGAGAGAAAGAAAACGAGAGAGAGAAAGCGAGAGAGAGAGTGAGAGAGCTAAAGAGAGAGAGAGAGAGAGAGAGAGAGAGAGAGAGAGTAAAAGAAAAAAAGCAAGAGAGAGAGAGTGTGTGTGTGTAAGAAAGAAAGCGAGAGAGAGAGAGTGAGAGAGCTAAAGACCGAGAGAGAGAGTGAAAGAAAGAAAGTGAGATAGAGAGAGTAAGAGAGCTATAGAAAGAGTGAGAGAGCTAAAGAGAGAGAGAGAGAGTAAGAAAGAAAGCGAGAGAGAGAGTGAAAGAAAGAAAGTACGCGAGAGAGAGAGAGTGAAAGAAAGAAAGCGAGAGAGTGTGAGAGTGTGTGTAAGAAAGAAAGCGAGAGGGAGAGTGAAAGAAAGAAAGCGAGAGGGAGAGTGAAAGAAAGAAAGCGAGAGAGAGAGTAAAAGAAAGCGCGAGAGAGAGAGGGAGAGTGAAAGAAAGCGCGAGAGAGAGAGAGTGAAAGAAAGAAAGCACGCGAGAGAGAGAGAGTGAAAGAAAGAAAGCGAGAGAGAGAGTGAGAGTGAGAGAAAGTGAGAGAGCGAGAGAGAGAGTGAGAGCTAGCGGGATAGTCTAACCTTCAGATGCTTGCATGCTTCCTCGGTGCATTGCTTAGGTGATCTAATCGAAGACTCTGTGTGCCAGAATGTGTTTGTTTTTTATGCTCGGTGTTGTTTCTTGCTTATTTGTCGTTTTTTTTTTTTTTTCCTCGCTTCGCTTGGTTGCTTTTTGGTTCTTCATCCGTCTATCTGTCTATCTATTTATCTATCTTCTATATATCTATTTATCTATCTATCTATATATCTATCTATCTGTATCTATCTATCTATCTATATATATATATATATATATATATATATATATATATATATATATATATATATATATATATATATATACATATGTCTATCTATCTATCTGTATATCTATCCATCTCTCTC
Source organism: Penaeus japonicus (assembly GCF_977035675.1). Classification (NCBI taxonomy): domain Eukaryota; kingdom Metazoa; phylum Arthropoda; class Malacostraca; order Decapoda; family Penaeidae; genus Penaeus; species Penaeus japonicus. The sequence goes on along the minus strand of NW_028234414.1, from coordinate 43,544,965 downwards.
TCTCTCTCTCTCTCTCTCTCTCTCTCTCTCTCTCTATATATATATATATATATATATATATATATATAATATATATATATATATATATATATACATATATATATATATATATATATATATATATTATATATATATATATATACATATATATCGATTTCCATTTCGATTTCTATTCATATGTCTATTCATACTTATATCTATATGTATATTTATAATCATATCTGTATTCATATTTATATTTACATTTATATTTCTTTCTTCTCTCTCTCTCTCTCAATCTCTCTCTCTCTCTCTCTCTCTCTCTCTCTCTCTCTCTCTCTCTCTCTGTATCTCTCTTTCTCTCTCTCTCTCTCTCTTTCTCTCTCTGTATCTATCTATCAATTTCTCTCTCTCTCTCTCTCTCTCTCTCTCTCTCTCTCTCTCTCTCTTTCTCTCTCTCTCTCTCTCTTTCTCTCTCTGTATCTATCTATCAATTTCTCTCTCTCTCTCTCTCTCTCTCTCTCTCTCTCTCTCTCTCTTTCTTTCTCTCTCTCTCTGTATCTATCTATTTCTTTCTCCTTCTCTCTCTCTCTCTCTCTCTCTCTCTCTCTCTCTCTCTGTATCTATATATCTATTTCTTTCTCCTCTCTCTCTCTCTCTCTCTTTATCTCCCTTTCCTCCTCTTTCTCCCTCTCCCTCTCTCATTTCTCTCTCTCATTTCTCTCTCTCTCTCTCTCTCTCTCTCTCTCTCTCTCTCTCTCTCTCTCTCTCTCTCTCTCTCTCTCTCTCTCTCTCTCTCTCTCTCTCTCTCTTTCTTTCTCTCTCTCACCTCTCTCCTTTTCTTCTTCTCTCTCCCTCTCCCTCTCTCATTTCTCTCACTCTCTCTCTCTCTCTCTCTCCCTCTCATTCTTTTTTTTTTCCTCTCTCTCTCTCATTCTTTTCCTCTCTCTCTCTCTCTCTATTACTAGAATGGGTTACTCTGCCCACAAATAACTGGATGGAGCAGGGAAACTGTCGATCAACCATACAACCATACCAGGCTTTACTGAGGAAGCGCGATACAGCTTGTCCGACCCTATCCCACCCTTGGGTAAAGCCGACAATTTCGTAGAGGTCGCTCGATCCGGCCGGTAAGAGGAGGCTGGAGGGAGAAGTTTTTCCCTATTGGTTGTCGTGGGAGCGATGTCTTGGGAGATGGGTATGTGGGAGGTCAGCTGTCTTGGGACACGGATTTGCGTGAGGTCACCTATCTTGACCTCCGCTAGCAAAGTAGCAGCAAGGACGCAGAGGATGTGTGCTACGTTAGCTGTGTGGTGTGATGTGGGTGCGTTGCTTTGCGTGCCATCTTGGTTCTTATATTTATCTTTCTCTCTCTATCCCAATCTATCTTTCTCTCTCCCTCTCCCTTTCTCCCTGTCTCTCTCTCTCTCCTCTGTTCAGCTCTGTTTCTGCTTTGCTCTTCTCTTCTCTTCTTATTTCTTCTCACTCTTTTCTCCTCTCTTCTCTTCTCACTCTTCTCTCTTCTCTTCTCTTTCTCCCCTTTCTTCTCTTCTCTTCTCTTCTGTCCTCTCTTCTCTTTTCTCCCCCTCTCCTCTCTTCTCTGCTTTGCTCTTCTCTTATCTCTTCTCACTCTTTTTTCCTCTCTTCTCTTCTCTTCTCACTCTTCTCTCTTCTCTTCTCTTTTCTCCCTTTTCTTCTCTTCTCTTCTCTTCTGTCCTCTCTTCTTTTTTCTCCCCCTCTCCTCTCTTCTCTTTTCTCCCCCTCTCCTCCCTTCTCATCTCCTCTCCTCTCTTCTCTATCTATCTTTCTATCCCTTTCTCTTCCTCTCACTTTCTCTCTCCCTCTCCATCCACCTATTTTAACTATTCCTCCGTCCGCTGCTGCCTCCGCCTCAAGGACAGTAGAGCTTGAATCATTTATTTTTTTGTTTATATTTATTTGGACTGAGTACTATGTTTGTATACGTGCATTTCACACGCATTCAAGCGACAAGGACGGAGGGGTGAGTGTGCGTGTGCGTGCGTGTGTGTGTGTGTGTGTGTGTGTGGATAGATAGATAGATATACATGCATGTACGTATATATGTGTTGATAGATAGACAGACAGATAGATGCATACAGATATAGCACGCTTTACTATCTTGCAAAGTACGATTTTCTGTTTCTTCCCACGCGAGGGAGAGCCAGAGACAGACACACCGATAATTACAACAATTGATGGATACATGGCGACAGACAGCAACCTGAGGAGGTTACACGTGGCATTTTGTCCCGCCAACTTTCCACCAATAAAAAGCCGCCACGTGTTCGAACAGCGAGTTGCCAGGTGTCGCTGGCTGAGAGAAAGATTCGGTGACAGTTGGCAACGTCCACCGTGATTCTCGGTAATGTTTCTTTTATATAACTCTTGTTTCGCCGGTTATTTTGTCATTGTCTGTTGGAGTAAGAGGAACATAAGTGTGTGAGACTCTTCAGCGTGGGACAGAAGTCTCGCCCAACTATCTAGCTTATCATAGCCAATTTCGGTACATTTGTCAAGGTTCTTGGCGTAATGGGGTTAAATGTTTGAATAGATTTATTCCGGATCATCGAGTGCTCTAATAAGCTTATAGGATAAATACGACATTTTTTTGCACCAAACAATTCACTGGTTGATCCTATGTAAACGGTCGGACAATTAGTTGTTTGGTTTTTGCAAACAACAGGTAATCATGGCCACTTGTTTGCGGGGAAAATACAGCGTCTCGTTTGATTAAGAGATATTTCCAAAAATCCATTTTCTCTGGATATGTGGTGGAAGTTGCAAGATTGCTGGTAATAGGAATAGTTGTCACAATAGTAATGATGATATGGATGATAGTAATGATGATACGGATGATATTAATGATGATATGGATGATATTAATGATGATAATGATATCAATAATAGTGTTAATAATGATAATGAAAATGATGAGAGTAATAATGAAAATAATGGTGATAATAACAATTATTATTATAGCAATAACATTGATAAATTTATAGTAGTATTTTGTATTAGTAACTTGTTATCAGTGTTACGACTACTGCTACTACTATTGTCATTATCATTATCATTATTTTTCAATATCATCTCAACTA
>NW_028234414.1:43521867-43526867 GCF_977035675.1 Penaeus japonicus | reverse complement strand
GAGGAGGAAGAGGGGAAGAAGAAGGAGGAAGGGAAGGAGAAAGAGGAGGAGGGGAAGGAAGAAGAGCAGGAGGAGGGGAAGGAAGAAGAGCAGGAGGAAGGGAAGGAGGAAGAGGAGGAGGTAGAGGGGAAGAAGAAGGAGGAGGAGGAGGGGGGAGGAGGAAGAGGAGCAGGTAGAGGGGAAGAAGAAGAAGGAAGAGGAAGAGGAGGAGAACGAGGCGGGGAAGGAGAAGGAGGAGGAGCACGAGAAGGGGGAGTAAGACGAGGGGAGGGGAGGAGGAAGAGGAGGAGGAGGAGGCAGAGGGGAATGAGTGAGAGGAGTGTAGTGACCTGTTCTCAAGCTCTCTCTCTTTCGCCTCACATTCCTTACAAAGCTACATTCCAGCGTCACATTAATTTGTCTGACCTCTTTCACCTTTTCCATTATAAAACATTTCAAAACGAAGAATGATTATACCAACAGAGATTAGTCGAGACAGACCGCTCGCAATCGTGGGCATAGGAAGATGCCCCGCTCCTCTCTGGGCATAGCTCTCATGCCCGTCCTATCTACACTACGCTACCCAAACTCTAGCACAGAATAAAACTTTTTAAATAATTGACTCATTTAACTTCAGCATCGACTGGGATCAGCACACATACCATCGTACCCGTGTCAGATGACGTGGGCGCTAATACACATCAATGTGGAATACATATCTACATTGTTATAAGGAGGAGGAGGAGGGAGAGAGGAAGGAGAAGGAGGGGGAGGAGGAAGAGGCAGAGTGGGAGAAGGAGGCAGAGGGGGGTAGGAGGAGGAGGAAGAGGAAGATGAAGCAGAGGGGGGTAGGAGGAGGAGGGGGGGGTAGGAGGAGGAGGAGGCAGAAGGGGGGTAGGAGGAGGAGGCAGAGGGAAGGGAGGAGGAGGAGGAGGAGGCAGAAGGGGGGGGGTAGTAGGAGGAGGATGCAGAGGGGAGGGAGGAGGAGGAGGCATAGTGGAAGAAGAAGGAGGAGGAGGATACAGAGGGGAGGGAGGAGGAGGAGGAGGAGGCAGAGTAGAAGAAGAAGAAGAAGAATGAGGAGAAAGAGGAGGAGGAGGAGCCACGCGTCGGAGAGGGTGTGTCTTGGCACCGAGACCTACCCGGAGGATTTTTCATACCCTGCGTCCGCTCGCCGCCGCCGATGCCAGTGTCAGAGGCACAGTGCGCGCGCGAGACAGACGGAGACAGACAGACACAATGCGTAGCTACTATACGTTCCGGGCGAGAGTTCGGCCGACGAGGAGAGTCAAGAAGGGCGAAGTCGTTCTTACTTCGGAGCCCTTCGTTTACGCCGTCGCCGGGGCTCACCGCCTTATCTACTGTGATCATTGTCTTGCAAGCTCGCAGTACGGATGTGTTTGTGCGTTCGTTTGTGTGTGTGGGGAGTGGGGGAGGGGGGGAGTGTGTTTGTGTGTGTGGGGGGGGGAGGGGAGAGTGTGGAGGGGGGGAGCGTGTGTGTGGGGTGTGGGGGGGGGGTGTGGACGTGTGTGTGTGGGGGAGAGTGTGTGCGTGTGTGTGTGTGGGGGGGGGGGGGGGGGGGGGGGGGGGGGGGGGGGGGGGGGGGGGGGGGGGGGGGGGGTGTGTGTGGGGGGGGGGGGGGGGGGGGGGACGGTGGGAGGGGGGGGGGGAACGTGTGTGGGAGCGTGTGTGTGTGTGTGTGGGGGGGGGGGGGGGCGTGTGTGTGTGTGGGAGCGTGTGTGTGTGGGAGCGTGTGTGCGTATGTGTGGGAGCGTGTGTGAGAGCGTGTTTGTGGGGGAGCGTGTGTGCGTGTGTTTGTGTGTGTTTTTGTGTATGTCTTTCTTTGCTTCTTGTTATTATTTGCTTTTGTGTTTATCGTGTATTATCTATTATTGTATTGCGTGTGCGTCTGTGTGGTGTTCTATTTCTATATATTTACGTACTGTTGAGTTACGATGTGTCTAAGGAGTATCTTTTCCGTGTTTGTCTCTAAGTACGTACGTTTATCTAAGGAGTATCTTTTCCGTGTTTGTCTGTAAGTACGTACGTTTATCTAAGGAGTATCTTTTCCGTGTTTGTCTGTAAGTACGTACGTTTATCTAAGGAGTATCTTTTCCGTGTTTGTCTGTAAGTACGTACGTACGTTTACGTGTACTGTTAAGTCTTCGTGCACGTATGCTTGTGAACGAATTATTATTTACGTCTGCTTTTCTCTATGTTTCATCTTGTTCCAATCAGTTTCACTCAAATTTTCATCTTGTTCCAATCAGTTTCACTCAAATTTTCTCTATGTTTCATCTTGTTCCAATCAGTTTCACTCAAATTTTCTCTATGTTTCATCTTGTTCCAATCAGTTTCACTCAAATCTCACTCCCCCCCCCTTTTTTTCCAATCTTCTTGTCACTCAAATGTCTTTAGGATTTTTTTTTTTTTTTTTTAATTCATCTTCACTGATCGTTGTGACTTTTGACTTTTAATCTTAATGTGATTCTCCGTTTTCTTTTTAAGGTGTTATTTATTGTTCATTTGCATAGTTATTGTTATTTGTTGCTTGTGCTGTTGCTAGCGGGTCACGTATGAGGTCACGACGAAGAAGAAGATGAAGAAGAAGGAAAAGAAAAAAAATGGACGAAAATAAATGCGAATGAAGAAAAAGTTGATGAAAAAAGAAAGTAGAGACCATAGGAAGATGATGATTAAAATTAGGAATTAGTGAGTCTTGCAATATATATTGATGATTAGAACGGTTTTATTTTCCCAAATATGTATATATATATTTTTTAAACATTGTATCCGCATAAATGACAATTAACTTTAAGTAAAGTCTTAACCAAATTATATAACAAATTTTGAAAAATATATATAATAACTTTGGCATGAAGTCAATGCTAACTTACCTAAGATCATAAGCAAAAAAAAAAAAAATGCGACAAAAAAACAAACAAACAAACAACACGTCATTTTTTATACCTGTGATGTCACGGTTTTATTTTTATCTTTCTAATTTTTATTTTTATTTCTTTTTCTCTTGCGATTTCTGTCCTGGTGCCAATTGCAACATCATTCTGACAGTAGTAATGATTATCATCATTGTTGTTGTCGTTTTACGTGTTTTTATTTGGTAATATGATATTGCAACTTTATTACTATCGTTATTATTGTTTGTTTGTCTCATTTGTTATTACGATAGATATCTTAATTATTTCGTTACTATTCTTAGCATTATATTATTATGATATTTCATCATCATATATAATTTTTTTGTTATTAATTTTATTATCATTATCATTAATATCTTCACCTTCATTTTCATTTATATCTTCATCTATATCTTTATATCAATTTTTATCTGTATCTCTATCTATTTTTATATCAAGCATTATTTTTATCTCTACCTTTAACTTTATCTTTATCTTTATATTCATCTCCATCTTTATCTTAATTTTCATCCTCATCCTCAGCTTCAATTGCCAAATAGATGAAGAACTTTTTTACGTAATAACAAACCACACTGAAGCCTAGTAAATGAGGTCAGATTAGGTCATGTGGGGCATACAAAAAAAAGAAATAAAAAAGAAAGAAAAAAAGGGAGAGATAGAAGATGGTGACCCTTTCTGGTACGTTAACATTAGAACCAAGTTTATTTGTTTTTTTTTTTTTTTTTTTTTTTTTTTTTTTTTTTTTTTTTTTTTTTTTTTTTTTTTTTTTTTTTTTTTTTTTTTTTTTTTTTTTTTTTTTTTTTTTTTTTTTTTTTTTTTTTTTTTTTTTTTTGCGTTGTGACTTTTTGTAAATATTTTTTTTGGTGAGTTTTCTGTAGGTGGGTATTGGTGGAGGGAAGGAGGGAGAGGGAGGGAGGGAGGGAGAGAGTGGGAGAGAGAGAAGGAGGGAGAGGGAGGGAGGGAGAGGGAGGGAGGGAGGGGAGAGGAAGGAGGGAGGGAGGGAGGGAGAGAGAGAGAGGTGGGATGGAGAGTGGAGGAAGAGGAGTGGAGGAGGAAGAGAGGGAGGGTAAGGAGGAGGGAGAGAAAGAACAGAGAGAGAAGAAGACAACCAAAAGAAAGAAAGAGAGAGAGAGTGAGAGAGAGAAAAGGAGAATAGGGGAGGGAGGAGGGAGACAGGCAGAGAGGAGAGAGAGAAGAGAGAGAGAGAGAGAGAGAGTGAGAAGAAGGGGAGAGAGAGAGAGAGAGAGAGATAAGGGAGACTCATAACTAGAGAGGGAGGAGAGAGAGGGAGAGAGAGGAGTATGAGAGAAGGAGGAGACAGATCGAGAGTGAGATACGAGAGAGAGAGAAAATTGTAGAGAAAGAGAGTGGAAGAATGTAGAGAAGAGAAGAGAGAGAGAAGAGAGAGAGAAAGAAGAGAGGAAAGGAAGAGAGATATAGAGAAGAGAGAAGAGAGGAGAGAGAGAGATAGAGAGAGCGGCCTGCCGCGCGCATCGCGCGCGAGCGAGAGGCGCGATCGATGCGCGGCGCCGCTCGCTCGCGCTCTCGCTCGCGCTCTCTCTCTCTCGCGCGCGCTCGCGCGCGCGCGCTCGCGGGCTCTCTCGCACTCTCGCGCGGTCGCGTGATGTCGCCCGCCCGCGCTCTCGCGCTCGCGTCTCTCGGCGTCCTCGCGCCTCTCTCTCCTCCTCTCGCCCTCGCGCTCGCCTGCCGCTCTCACTCCTCGCGCGCGGGGGGCGCCCCACGCGCGCCCGTAGCCCTCGCGCGAGCCAGCTAAGAGCGCGAGTTAAAGCCAAACCCCCGCTATACTTCCACTCAATATAATATCCCTCATTACCCCTCCCTGCCTCCTCTCAATCTCTACTTCTTACATTCATTCACTCTCACACACACACTCACTCACTCTCTCTCACTCTCCCACACTCACAACCACAATCCCTGTTACTCTCTCCACACACTCACACGCACACACAACACACTCTAACATCACACACTCACACCCACACACCCTGAATGACACTCTAACAAAACACACACTCACACACTCTCGTCTACACCTCACACACACCCACGCAACGCACTCTC
>NW_028234414.1:43504367-43509367 GCF_977035675.1 Penaeus japonicus | reverse complement strand
TCTGTCTCTCTCAGACAGTCTCTGTCACTCTATGTCTCTCTCTGACTCTCTCTGTCACTCTCTGTCTCTCTCAGACTCTCTCTGTCACTCTCTGTCTCTCTCAGACTGTCTCTGTCACTCTCTGTCTCTCTCAGACTGTCTCTGTCACTCTGTCTCTCTCAGACTCTCTCTGTCACTTTCTGTCTCTCTCCGACTCTCTCTGTCACTCTATGTCTCTCTCTGACTCTCTCTGTCACTCTCTGTCTCTCTCAGACTGTCTCTGTCACTCTCTGTCTCTCTCCGACTCTCTCTGTCACTCTCTGTCTCTCTCCGACTCTCTCTGTCACTCTCTGTCTCTCTCCGACTCTCTCTGTCACTCTATGTCTCTCTCCGACTCTCTCTGTCACTCTATGTCTCTCTCTGACTCTCTCTGTCACTCTCTGTCTCTCTCAGACTGTCTCTGTCACTCTCTGTCTCTCTCTGACTCTCTCTGTCACTCTATGTCTCTCTCTGACTCTCTCTGTCACTCTCTGTCTCTCTCAGACTGTCTCTGTCACTCTCTGTCTCTCTCAGACTCTCTCTGTCACTCTATGTCTCTCTGACTCTCTCTGTCACTCTCTGTCTCTCTCAGACTGTCTCTGTCACTCTCTGTCACTCTCTGACTCTTTCTGTCACTCTCTGTCTCTCTCTGACTCTCTGTCTCTCTCTGACTCTTTCTGTCACTCTCTGTCTCTCTCTGACTCTCTGTCTCTCTCTGTCTCTCTCCGACTCTCTCTGTCTCTCTCTGACTCTCTCTGTCGCTCTCTGTCTCTCTCTGACTCTCTGTCACTCTCTGTCTCTCTCTGACTCTCTCTGTCACTCTCTGACTCTCTCTGTCACTCTCTGTCTCTCTCCGACTCTCTCTGTCTCTCTCTGACTCTCTCTGTCACTCTCTGTCTCTCTCCGACTCTCTCTGTCACTCTCTGTCTCTCTCTGACTCTCTCTGTCACTCTCTGTCTCTCTCTGACTCTCTCTGTCTCTCTCTGACTCTCTCTGTCACTCTCTGTCTCTCTCTGACTCTCTCTGTCACTCTATGTCTCTCTCTGACTCTCTCTGTCACTCTATGTCTCTCTCTGACTCTCTCTGTCACTCTCTGTCTCTCTCTCTGACTCTCTCTGTCACTCTCTGTCTCTCTCTGACTCTCTATGTGTCTCTCTGACTCTCTCTGTCTCTCTCAGACTGTCTCTGTCACTCTCTGTCTCTCTCTGACTCTCTCTGTCTCTCTCAGACTGTCTCTGTCACTCTCTGTCTCTCTCAGACTCTCTCTGTCTCTCTCTGACTCTCTCTATCTCTCTCTGTCACTCTGTCTCTCTCCGACTCTCTCAGACTGTCTCTGTCACTCTCTGTCTCTCTCTGACTGTCTCTGTCACTCTATGTCTCTCTCTGACTGTCTCTGTCACTCTCTGACTCTCTCTGTCACTCTCTGTCTCTCTCTGACTCTCTCTGTCACTCTCTGACTCTCTCTGTCACTCTCTGTCGCTCCCAGCCTTACCTGCAAAATAGATCAGAGTGCCCATGCGTGCCAAGTGCCAGGTGTCAGACACGCCTCCCTAACCTTGGTACAACAACAACAAAAAACAAAAACAGGGTAGATATGTCCAACAACCTCTTCAGTTACATTGTTACTCACCGACACATACACACACGTAAACAAATAAACAAAACACCTTCTGGGATAGGTAGGGAAACCTTAAAAGAATCTTATAAGAAGGAAAAAGAAGAGAGTGATAAACTTTCACGCGGGGGGAGGGGTAGGGATGGTGAGGGGAACTGCACCTTTGGCACTGTGCCCACGGTCACTCAACGTGCTCAGTCGTTACTCAGGCTGTGTCTAAAGTACCTGTATATATGTATTTGTTTTTCTTCCTCTTGCTGAAAGTCCTCAGGAGTTCGTGTTGTAAAGAGCTGTGATACGCGGTGTTATGTTCGGGTGTTTTAGCTTGTTTACCTTTAGGTGTGTGTTTGTGTTTGTGTTTGTGTTTGTGTGTTAGTGTCAGTGTTAGTGTCAGTGTATGTGTGTGTGTATGTGTGTGTGTGTGTGTGAGAGAGAGAGAGAGAGAGAGAGAGAGAGAGAGAGAGAGAGAGAGAGAGAGAGCTTATGCTTGCGCTTGTTTGTGTGTGTGTGTGGTTGTGTCTTATATAACCATACACCATAACCATACACTTAACAAAGTACACACCCATAAATGTTATTAAAGTATACAACTCAACATCTACCATAAAGTTCAACACACAAACAACACTCACCACAAAACTAATAGCACCTTTGGATTCCTGAGGCGATACTCACGATAACACATATATATCGCCCTATCACACAGCTCCTTTGTTCTTCCAACACACCCGTTCTAACATATACAAGATAGTCACTAGAGCTGCACAAATAAACCAGCTTTAAAATCACGCAAACACACCTGGTATCACACAACACCATAATAGACATTCCATAGAACTCGACACTGATAAACGATATCAGTTCCACCTTTCCAACACAAAAAAAAATATAATACTCGGAAATATACTACATATCCCATCGGCATAGGTTCTTCTAAGCATTCCCTCTTTCCCAAGCATCAACCGTGACTGGTAAACAACCTACTAGGACAACAAGTAAACAACCCATATGATCGTATACAAGCACCTCACAACCTCTCAAATTTCTCCTTGTTTACCTTTTACTTACATATATGCCTTGTCAATTACAAGTTGAGAACGAGAGCGAAAGGGCGTGAGTGAATCCGCGCATTTCTACGTGTGTGTATCCACATATCTTTACAACCATGCGCATACCTACACACCACGATTATATATATACACGCCCCCTTTTGGGCCCTTTCTCACTCACCCTCCCCCTTTCTATCTACAGGAAAAAAGCCCTCTTCACATGCCCCAATTGCCAGTTCCTGAGGTACTGCTCGAAGGACTGCGAGCGCATGGCTTCTGACGTCCACAAGTACGAGTGTCCGGCGCTTAAGAAGATGGCTCCCAACTACCCCACTGAAAACGTTCGGTTGCTCGCTCGCCTTATTTTCATACTTAGGGTTAGTTTTGGGTATTGTTTGTTGGGTATGGTGGTTGGGAATAGTGTTGTGACGATGTGATGGTGTGATGGTATGGTATTGTGATAGGGGGTGAGAAAAAGATTGCATTTTTTCATAACAGTTTATCAAAAATACATATAGACTATTTTGGAATTGAATGAGAGAGAACAGGTACAAAATTAAAGTAATCCATATATAATATCTTGTTTAAAAAGACTTTTGATTCTTCCCAAAGTGACAAAAGGGGGATTAGTAAGCGATAACAAGTTTAATAATAATCATATATAACCTTATATGGACGAAATGTGTGTCTATGTGGCCCTGAATAGTCTCTAGGTCTGAGCACAAGTGTACACTATAGTCACCGGCACAAACTCAGGCGAACTTAGCCCCGCCTTCTCCTTGCCACTTCTCCACATCTAGCAAATCAGATCCTTCGCAATCACTCGCCCGTGATTGTGATTGGTCGCGGACATATAGGGGGCGTGGATAATTTTGCCTGAGTCTTGCCCGGTGACTACATCATTTGACTTTTGTTATTGAAACACCGATACCTATTTAAACATATATCTATCCACCCAACTAACTGTATATATTCCTATATACCTTTGCTTTGTAAATACATACAAATATTCATGTATCCTCTGACTAAACTATGACAACCTAATTGCGGTAACACTGCCACCAGCGGGATAAAAGACCGGTGTTTATTCATTCCTATCTTTTGAGCATTATATTACTTACAGTTTTATTTCTAGATCTGTCAAGTCCAACGCTATTTTCATCTCTTCAGAATGGAGGCGAGAAAAAAGTCGAAAAGTTTACAGAGAAGGAAGGGCGGAAGTTCCGGGATCTCATGAACCGTAAGTTGGTTTTTTCCCGCCATTTTTACCGCGTCTCCCGACACTGTTCGTTGGAATTGAATCCCAAATTAAGAGACTTTGATGTAACTTGGATATGATTATACACACATGCATACACTCACGTATGGATAGATATAAGTAGATATAGATATGGATATATCTTGCATGTTCTGTTTCTTATTAAGCATTTACACAATATTACTGCTGATTGTTCCCCACCCCGTCTCAAGAGACACATTTTGTTGAAGACTTATGATAGATTTATACTTTATATGTCTTTTGGATACGTTTTCTATATATTTTTCATGCATATATGTTCTGATTAAGCATGTAAAGTATTTTCTATAGTCAAGTTCTCAGGGACATAAATAAATATTCTAGTAATCCTATGGAGATGATAGAATAAAATAAGAAATTTAAAAAAAAATTATCAACTCATATTGAATAAGAATAAAGAACATAAAAAAGGATAAAGCAAAAAGTAGAAAGAAATTAAAAAGGGCAAACAAATAACATATATAGAGAGAAACAGCTTATAAATATGGTTCTAAGTTCAAGAATGCATATACCTATAATATCTATCAACAACCAAATAACGATTATTACTCAATACTAATGGAGGGGAAAGTTAAGCATTCTTAGGCATGGTAATGATAACTTAATGGAGTGAAGGTGCGATGTACTATCCCCTCCCCTCCCTCCCCCCTTCCCCCCTTCCCCTCCGTTTGAAGATTCCCCCTTTTGACTGAATGGAAATTATTTTACTGCCTGGTACGCCTCTCTCCCTTTCCTACTTGACTGAGCTTGGGTTTATTTGCGTGTTTCTACATCTTCTGACCTACTGCAGTATGTTACTATGTGAAAATATGTATGATGTTTTTACTGCATGCATACGTATATGCGTTTGTGTGTTTGTGTGTGCATATGTGTGCTTAAAAAAATGATTATAATAATTAAAAAAAAAAAAAAATAATGAAATTAAAAAAAAAAGTAGAAAAAAAAAAAAATAAGAATTATATATATATATATATTTTGTTAATATATATATTATATATATATATTATATAAATATATAATA
>NW_028234414.1:43501150-43504267 GCF_977035675.1 Penaeus japonicus | reverse complement strand
TCTATATATATATATATATATATATTTTATATATATATATATATATATATTTTTATATATATATATATCCATCTATCTATCTATCTCCCTCTCTCTTGATAATAACAATAATAATGATAATGTGTGTGTGTGAGTGTGTGTGTCTGTCTCTCTCTCTCTCTCTCTCTCTCTCTCTCTCTCTCTCTCTCTCTCTCTCTCTCTCTCTCTCTCTCTCTCTCTCTCTCTCTCTCCCTCTCCCTCCCTCCCCCCCTCCCTCCCTCCCTCCCTCCCTCCCTCTCTCCCTCCCTCTCCCTCCCTCTCCCTCCCTCTCCCTCCCTCCCTCCCTCTCTCCCTCCCTCCCTCCCTCTCCCTCTCTCCCTCCCTCCCTCCCTCTCTCTCCCTTCCTCCCTCTCACTCACTCACTCACTCTCTCCCTCTCTCTCCCACAGTGCCGCATTAGCTACCTGGACCCACTTCAAGGCACCAAGGAACGGCGGGAAGAACTCAACAAGAACTGGCTCTTCTGGTGTGATTGCAAACCGTGCCACGACAAGGAGAGGCTTGCAATGGAAAATACGATCAAGTGCGGTAAGAGATGGGGGTGAGAGAGAAAGAGCATGGGGGGGGGGTGAGAGAATGAGCAGGGATGGGGGGGGGATGAGTAGGGGGTGTGGGGGGGAGAATGAGTAGGACGTGGGGGGGGGGAGAATGAGTAGGAGGTGTGGGGAGAATGAGTAAGAGGTGTGGGGAAGAGCAGGGGTGGGGGGGAAGGAGCAGGGGGGGGTGAGAAAGAGCAGGGGTGGGGGGGAAGGAGCAGGGGGAGTGAGAGAAAGAGCAGAGGGGTTGGGTATAATTGGGGGGATGAAGGGGTGCGTGAGTGAGAGAGAGGGGGGGAGAGGGGGGAGGAAAGAAGGTAGGGATCGGGAGAAATACGGAGATAAAGAGAGAGAGAGACGGAGAAAGAGAAAGATAAAGAGAGAGGGGGGGGGAGGAGAGAGAGAGAGAGAGAGAGAGCGAGAGAGAGAGAAAGAGGTATTAAAGATAAAGAGAGAGGGGGGGGGGGAGAGAGAGAGAGAGAGAGAGAGTGAGAGTGAGAGAAAGAGAAAGAGAAAGAGAGAGAGAAAAAAAAGAAAGAGAGGGAGAAGGGAGAGATGAGCTAGACAGAAAAAGTAAGGAGACTGATAAATATGGGGAGGGGGGGGTAAGAGCCAAAGAGAGAAAGAGGAAGAGCGAGTGAGAGAGAGAGAGAGAGAGAGAGATTATAGGAGCTGCTTGACGTGCAATATATACCCAAAGATGCAGTTTGCATATACTAAACCTGCAATGTACCTTGTCCAGAATATCAGATAATTCAAATGTTCATTGATTCAAAGTTTTTTTAATGATTTTTGAGTGAATCTATCAAATATAATTTCTATAACATACAATTTGCTAGGAATTGGCTGTTGAAGATATAACAATACTGAATAAAATAAAAAATAACACAACCAACTACAAATAAAAAAAAACAGTCAACACCACCAATCAAACAAACAAACAAACAAACAAACAAACAAAACACCACAAAACAAAACGAAAACAACAACAACAACTACACACGAAAAGAAAACGGGAATAATCCTCCCCTTTTCCGCCAACAGAAAACGAGAACTGCCTCTCGCCGGTCACCGTTCCCGAAGAAGAAGAAAAAGACGAGGCTTCGAAACCCCTAACTTGTATTCGATGTGGCGACACTGTCAAATCGGAAACCTTGAAGAAATACCGCGAGATTATTGCCTACACCAAGGAGACTATGAGTGTCATGACACGTGAAGATTTAAGTAAGATATTCGGTGATGTTTTGGTTGTGGAAATTATTTTGGTTCTGTGTGGAGGTCTTTTCTGTTTGTTTGTTTGTTTGTTTGTTTGTTTTTTGGGGGGTTGGTTGTGGGGTGTATAGTTTTGGTTGGTTGGGTTTGTTTGTTTGTCTTCATGGTGGATTTTGTTCATCGTTATGGTTGATTTTTATATAAGACTTGGATTACTGATTTGTTTTGTAAAGTGCCGGTAGCAGTAATTAATTAATCATATTTATCAATACTTTTTTCAATTACTTTCCTCTCAGTCTATTTACTATTTAATCACCAGTACACTCGCTAACAACTCTTCGATCCATAAACACAAATTAATTCACAAACCATCAAAACCACAACTTTTCTCACCACAACTACAACAACAACACTAATCTCTCTCTCCCTAATCACTCATACACACACACCCCAATCCCAATCTCTCTCTCTCTAATCACTCATACACACACACCCTAATCCCAATCCCAATCCCAACCTTCCAATCTCTCTCTCTCTAATCACTCATACATACACCCCAATCCCAATCCCAACCCTCCAATCTCTCTCTCCCTAATCACTCATACACACACCCCAATCCCAATCCCAACCCTCCAATCTCTCTCTCCAATCACTCATACACACACACCCCAATCCCAATCCCAGCCCCTCCAATCTCTCTCTCCCTAATCACTCATACACATACCCCAATCTCTCTCTCTCTAATCACACATACACACACCCCAATCCCCATCCCAACCTTCCAATCTCTCTCTCTAATCACTCATACACACACACCCCAATCACAATCACAATCCCAGCCCTCCAATCTCTCTCTCTCTAATCACTCATACACACACACCCCAATCACAATCCCAATCCCAGCCCTCCAATCTCTCTCTCTCTAATCACTCATATACACACACCCCAATCACAATCACAATCCCAATCGCAACCATCCAATCTCTCTCTCTCTAATCACTCATACACACACCCTAATCCCAATCCCAACCCACCAATCTCTCTCCCTAATCACTCATACACACACACCCTAATCTCAATCCCAACCCTCCAATCTCTCTCTCTCTCTCTAATCACTCATACACACACACCCCAATCCCAATCACAATCACAATCACAATCCCAGCCCCTCCAATCCTATTTCGATCGTATATAATATCCCCTCTTTCGTCCGCCCTCAGATTACGAAACGTGTTACGACCTGTTGTTCGTCCTCAGATTACGAAACGTGTTACGACCTGTTGTTCGTCCTCAGATTACGAAACGTGTTACGACCTGTTGTTCGTCCTCA
>NW_028234414.1:43473650-43476150 GCF_977035675.1 Penaeus japonicus | reverse complement strand
GGACTGAATGAACTCTCTGCAACTTCTTTTATAAATGTTATTAATGCCAGACACGTCCTTTCTTGTTATTCCTTAAACTAGGCATTGAAAAAAAAACCTTCTACATTTGCATTTGATGTTGAAAGAAAAAATGATCGTGACAGTAAGTGTTGAACAAGGATTTGAAATTTCTAATATTCAATAGGCTATGAAGTTCAAATCTTTCTTCATTTTTTAATTCTTTCTTTCTTTCTATAAAATTCTTCAGTCCCATATTCAACATTCTTAATTTCATCAGGCAACCGGAACCAGTCAAAATTTCCCCAATCATTATCTTAAAATTTTCAAATGGCCATTATAAATCAACGAAACCTTCTTTACAAAGTCAACGTGAGGCCATATTTCCTTTGACTTTGGACCCCAATCACACAGCTTATTTTACAAATTAAATATTTACTTCATTTCTGGTGAAAATAAGATTAATTTTCATCTTTCCTGTGCATCATTATCCAGTAATTAACTACAGCAAATTCTGTCATTTTGGAAAATATTTTGTTCTGTCATATCTATTCTTTTTCATTTGCAATTGCATGCATGAACGGTTCCATATAACTCAAATGGGTTTTTTTGTAGCAAAGGGACAGTAAGGGTATTCCTCTTCACATCATTTCACTTCTGATATCTCCATAACTCCATCTTGTCTGGCCTAACACGTATGACGTCAGCTCACTTCATTTCACTTCACTCCATCTATCCGACCTAATACGTATGACATCACCTTACCTCTACTAACTACTCCTCACTTCACATCACTTAATCTTGCCTAGCCTAAAACGTATGACGTCAGCTCATCTCATTTCACTTCACTTCACTCCATCTAGCCGACCTAATACGTATGACTTCACCTCATATCATCTATCTCGTCTTATTTTCACTTCATCGAATCTAATATAATACGTATGGCGTCACCTCACCTTATCTCATGTCACTTCTTCTACCCGATTTAAGACGTATGATCTCATTTCACTTCTTGTAGATTAACCTTATGCGCAGGACTTCACCTCACGTCACCTCACCTAACTTTCATAATGTTTAATCAGCACATCTTTCCCTAGTTTCTTTATTGACTAAACCTCCTAGAAAATAGAACAGGTTTATTTTCTGTCTTTCTTTTTTTTTTTTTTTTTTTTTTTTTGAGGGGGGGGGGCAAATGATCATGTACATTATGGATGGATTTGAATTGACATGAAATGGGGCTGATTAACACTTTTCTGTGTCCTAGGGTTCTGGCATTGAGTCAAGAAATGAAGTTAAATCTATTTAAACAGTATTTTATCTAAAACATACAAAGATAATTCCTTGCAGTACTTTAATTCTATCCTTATCCTAAAACAATAGAATCTAACTATAGAATTAAAAAAAGATCTACTTGAGCTTTAATTAAATCCATGTCATCAGGCAGTCTTAATTAACCCATTGTACTCTATCAATGCTGCAGTTGATTAAAATTGTTGTATAGGGTCCATGTCAGCTCATTATTTTCTTTATACTCAATGTGATAGAAGTATTGCTATTTTATGGGAGGACAAAAAGCAACTTATTTTTTTCGTATTTGTGTACTGTTATGAACGAATACGAAACAACCATTTACAAGGAAGATAAAATGAAGAGGTAGGGAAAAGGAAGAAAACCTGTGCTTATGACTGGGGCAAATGGTAAACACTGGGTATGTTTTGAGTCACCTTCATCTTCTTGTTCTGCCTGGACATCCTTCATCTGTGGTACTTTAGAGCAAGAGGTCAATAACTTGTTGTGTTCTATCGCTTTATAAAGATAGTGTTTGCTAGAGACTGTGGATGGGTGCCATTCAAGGCTTTCTTTCCTGCTGGTGCTAGGAAAAATGGTGCCATCTAGGTTTTGGAATGTTAGGTGAAACCCATTTTGCTTAATATTATGGCAAATTTAGTCATTCTGGCTGCAATTGCCATCCTCACTCATTAATTACTCATAGCACAATAAAATAACACAGTGATCCAAAATCCCTGAATGTCATGCACGTCATGACGCCTGTCGTCAGGCCAGAGCTCCAGCATCATGTATGTCATGACCCCCGTCCGCAATGGGTGTGGATAAAATACACCTGCTTTCTTCTCCAAATACTTTGCTTAAGACATTCGTTAGTGCAACTACCCTTTCTAATCTCACTGAATAGCAAGGAAGGTCAAGGCATGTCAATCTTAGTGCCCTTCTGTAGCGCTGCTTTTAGATCTGAGTTGCTAATTTTTTTCATATATTTGTTCCCTCTGAGACAGATATATTGATTCCTACCACGTCTCTGCTTCAGAATATTTTTGTTTTCGTTTCTTCATAAACAGGTCCTGCTGTCTGTAAGAACGATAGGATAACAAAGCCTGCAACACATGTCTGTGGGTGGAACTAATAACATCAAAATATATTTTACAAATAATTGCCTTTTCCTTGATTTCAAGTTCATCAGCTTTCATCATTAGAAACAGGACGT
>NW_028234414.1:43461150-43466150 GCF_977035675.1 Penaeus japonicus | reverse complement strand
CCGTTCCTTCTAATTCGGATCAAGGGCGCGATCCGATCTGCCGGCAGGCCGTCTATGTCTTTCCCTCGGGGGATGTTACCTGTTCCGATGCCGTTCGCCATCGCTGCAACCAGCATCACGGACCTAAAGGAAAGTGGGAAAAAAATATATTTGTTGGTTCTGTTGCGATATGAATTTTCTATCGTGGGAGAATTATAGAATAAAGAAAGAAATCTTACATGAAAGCAAGACAGATTATAAGATTCCTCATGATGAGAAGAGACTGAGAACAGATTCGGTTCTGATGGAAAGTCGCAGTTCGAGTCTCTTTTATTTCCCAGAATAGCCCGGGGGGGGGGGGGCGTTCAAGGGAACCAACAGATGTGTTTATGTATATGCACGATCTGCAGCTAAGGTGCATGACACGCAAACAAAACACGCATTACAGAAAGAGAGCTTTGATTGATTTCACAGTTAGGTTACTGCAAATTTGTTGTATAAACTCAAGTGAAAAAAAATCCTTTGTTTTTTCAACATCTGCATTGCATAAAAGGTCACGAAATAAAAGACTAGTATCAACAACATTGAACATGTGGTGTTTTAGATTTAGTACATATTTTTTGAAACTATGACATATGTAAATAAAACGTGTACGTACTATATGTGTGTGCTTACGTGTTTTTTATGTGTTTTCACGTATGTTTGTCTCTGTTACAATTATCATGATCTCTATATCTTGCTATATCATATATCTCTATATCTATATCTATATAATATGCAACTTGCTGACTAATTCAATGACGTGTTTACAAATGAATTAGAAAGAATAAGACTACCATGCTAACGCTACCATTATCAGCACGTTCCGTATCGAATGATCCCCATTGATATATCATTCATATTATGTCCTTCGTCATAGAACATCAGTGGTGAGGATAAGTAAGTGTAAGGATAATAAGTTAAGTTAGCCATGGAAAACGGAGTTCTTCGAAAACTTAATTGGCCCATTTGGAATAATATCCTGCGGAGGGGGGGGTGATATCTAGAGATGCAAGAGGATTTAAATTCCCTTGATACTCGATGGTGCTGCCCTCAATGCAGACGGTGGCCGGAGAGGGAATTAGGAATGATGGGGAGACGATTTTAGATGCTATTAGACAGCGTTTGTTGGGGGGGAGGGGGGAGGGAGGGAGGCAACTCGAGCCACGCAAAAAAAAAAAAGAAAAGAAAAACCCACATCAGCTCCAGAAACACATTGCAATAGCGTTGAAATTGAGAAGGGAATCAGTGTTCTTTGTAATCTTTTTTTTTTTTTTTTTTTTTTTTTTTTTACTTGGTCTCCTAGCACGCAAGTACCTCTTGGATTCTGGCTTCCAACATGTGAGGAATGCAATTTCTAAGGTTAGCCCTTAGATTTCAAGAAGAATTAGTAACTGGATCAGTGGTGTTCAAGAGTCCTCTCTAGTGGTGACAATTCCACCATTCAGAATTCCATTTAAATACTAGTAAATAAAGTTTTCTCTTCTTAATATTCTCTTTCTTTCTCCGAAGTTCTTTCGTTTCTACGTCTCTATTTATCTGTATTTATTTATTTTTTATTATGTATTCATTTATCTGTATTTATCTCTTTCATTTATCTTTACTTCTCTTTCTCCCTCTGTAGTCTGTATCTCTGGATCTATACATCTCCCACTGTATCTCTGCTCCTTCGTATCTCTTCATTGGTATATATATATATATATATATATATATATATATATATATATATATATATATATATGTGTGTGTGTGTGTGTGTGTGTGTGTGTGTGTGTGTGTGTGTCTGTGTGTGTGTGTGTGTGTGTGTGTCTGTGTGTGTGTGTGTGTGTGTGTGTGTGTGTGTGTGTACATATATATGTGTGTATATATATATATATATATATATATATATATATATATATATCTATATGTATATATATATATATATATATATATATATATATACATATGTGTGTGTGTGTGTGTGTGTGACTGGTTAGATTATTTCAATGATTATTAAAGCGTTCCCACTCTTTCTAGAAATCCAGAAGAAGTCAGGGATTTGTATCAAAAAGAAAACAAGAAGCCTCATACCACGGCAAAGTCAACTCCCAAAAGGTAAAGTTTGTGTCTGTCAGTAAGATACGTAAAGCTTTGATAGATATTGCATTATATTGCACAAAAGCAGTTGTTAATGAGACAGAGAGTATTTATCTGAGTTATTTCGATGGTAGATGTTTCGGCATGGTGGCTGGCAGACTCGCTTTGACAGTTTAGGTAGCCGCTCTATAGACTCAAGACCTTAATTTTATAATAAAGAAGTCAAGCCCGGAAATTAGATTTAAGTAGTTAACCTCGAAAAAACGAAAATTGATCAGAGAAAAAGCAAGGAATTTTGTTTTCATCATTGAGTGGGAATCCTATATCATATTTCATTCAGAAGGATAAATATTATATAAAGTAGATTTTCATTACCGTTTTTTTATCAAAGTTTCAAAATTTCATTTATTTACATTTATTCAAAGGTTGAACTATAAATCACACTCTTTTAATCCTATCACATAAGAAGCATTTATAGTGATAATGATTTTGTCATTACTTCTTTATATTCATCATCATCATTATTATTATTGTTATTATTATTAGCATTGATTTTATAGATGGTAATGATGGTTATAGCGACAATGCTAATATGTGTTATGATGACTATAAAATCAATTATGATGATGGTAAAAATCGAATTGATAATGATTTCAATTATAATTTGATAATTATAATGATGATGGTATTAATGACTACCAATATTTTAGAATGACAAGTAACATTTAAGAGTAAATATTATACAATATCACCCTTATTGTTACTATAACACATCACCTATTTTTCCATAGATTAAGATTCAAGTTTGTACAATAAATGCTACCAATTTTTATACATATCTATACGCGTTATCTCACTGTTTTTAGTATAATATAGTTTATCAAAGTCGGTAACTTATTATAGATAAGTTTTCCTTAAAATTATTACGTTTTCTATGAACATAATAATTCGTATTCGTTTTCTTTGAAAGGGGTAACTATTACAGGTCATTTGTATGAGTTATTTTAATTGAGAAAGCTAAATAGCAGAACATAATAGTATACTACATTTGTAAAAATGACAAGACGGGTTATACGCAAAATAAGAAAACATTATTGATAAGTATAACTACAAGAGATAATCAATGTAAAATACAGCGTCTATTTTAAGTAACGTATACATATATTTTTTTCAGATTCACAATATATGAGAATATGTTGTGTGAAATTCAGTTTATAGAAAATTATGGCAATATACAGGAGATTTGCTAACTATAAGAAGAATATAAATGATGCCATCTATTGTGACAACACGAATTACAATAAGAATAGGGATGAAATTGGAGGGGCTCGGGGTTACATCCCCCCCCTCCCCTCCCCCGCCATTTTGAAAAATGAGATGAATTAGTATCCTATTATCAACATTTACTTTCCGTCTGGCATCTCCCCATAATTAGCGGTGCTTCCTTGGTGCTTCTCCAATAATAGACACCTAGTTACTCCACTGTACTATTTTCATTCTAATAATAGTACCAGAAGCACATACACGCAAGGACATGTAAGCACACGAACATATTGACTTTTTGAGTAGCTCTGTCATGGTCTGGAAAGTCTATAATTAATTAATTAGTGAAAAAGAACCTAATGAGCTAATAATGTGATGTACGGTGAATTAATTTGATATGTGTACTGCTTAGAATACCCACGCGTTTACAATTATTTTTGTACTCCCGTTATCCTCGAAAATAAAAGAAACTCGAAGTGCGACTTTCGATCCGAATATGTTCTTACTTTCATCTCATCATAATTAATCATCTGTTGCTTCTCCTGTTACTCCAAAAAAAGACTATTTCTTTCCTTACCGCAACCATAAACCTCCTTTTATCTTCTTTCCCTTCTTATCTTCAGCATCCTTTACCCTTTTCAAAATTGTTTACATATGTAAATTGATAGAAAATGTAATGAGTTCAATGGATACTTATCTTTATCTTTATAGATATTATTAATTTTGTCATTATTCTTATTTCCTTTACTTGAGATATCAAATATGTCTCTTATCTCATCGTAATGAAATCTTGTCATATATGATGAATGTTGATTATTAAGAATAATGTTGATTATTAAGTTGTTGTTTTTTTATATTTATGTTGGTAAGCAAGTAGTTATCAGTAGTATGCTATAAATAAGCAAATTAAATAGAATTATGTAATATCTAATCCTTTAAATCAAGCAATCTTAATATTTTGTATGCCTAAAGGTATCACATGTGTGTATATACAATTTATAATCTAGTGTTCATTCTAGGTAATTAAACGTTTTTTTTTCATCTTCATATATATATATATATATATATATATATATATATATATATACATATATATACATATATGTATATATATACAGTATATATATATATATATATGTATATATATATATATATGTATGTATGTATGTATATATGTATATATGTATGTATATATGTATGTATATATGTATATACATATATATATTTATATATTATATGTATATATGTATATATTAATATATATATGTATATATACATACATACATATATATACATACATATGACATACGGACATAGAGAGAGAGAGAGAGAGAGAGAGAGAGAAAGAGATACAGATACAGATATATATATACATATATTTTTGACTGATTTTTATTTGAACGTAACCGATAACCGTAACATTTCATTTTTTTTTTCCGACTTCGTATTCTTGCTAAAATGATGCAGTGACTTGGGGATGAGAAGAGTGGCAATGATCAGAATGCTATTGACAATGCAATATGAAATGATCAAAGTATATTCTGTCCTCTTCTGGTCTTATATGCAATCAATTATCTTGTGTAATGTATGAGTATCATGATATTCTTGTTTTTGTTATTACTATGATTATTATCGTTGTT